>NC_044985.1:84329103-84539092 GCF_008728515.1 Papio anubis
GAAAGGTTCCTTTCTTTGCATTTCTGTTTTCCTAGACCTTGCACATAAAAGGTGCTCAAAAAATACATGCTGAAATGAAGTGTGCAACAACAAACACACTGTAAAAGAGTCAGAGGGTCCGGCAGGAAGAGGGTCAAATAAGTCTGCTTTCCTTGGAGTGGTCTTTCATTCGACAGATAAAACATCTGTGCTGGGACCTTCAACAGAATCTATGAGAGAGTATCAATTGAGCCAGCCAGAGCAGTGAGGGGATTGAGAACCATGTTATTAAAACTCAGTGTGCTTGGTCTGAAGAAGAAAAGAGCTCATGTGCAGTGTGGGCCAGTCTCAGCTGACAGGGAGGAAGGACTGCATACGTGCATGCCTAAAACGTGCAAGTCACAGTGACTGGTCAACTCAGGATGGAATCCCCCATCCCTCCCATCTCACTCCTGTCCCCTCCCTGCGTGTCTAGGCTGGTGCTCTCCATGTCGGACTTCACTCCCTCCCCTCACCCCTTGACAGCTCCTGCTGCCACACCAGAGCTCCCTGACACCGAGCCCTGGCGGCAACCCCATCTTCACCTTTCTGATGCTTCATTAGGCAGCCCAGACCCCCACTCCTGCCCAGAATGCTGCCCCTCCTCAAATTTCTGAAAAGCTGTGGAAAGAGGGAGTAGAGCCATTCACTGCTCTGATGGGAGGTACAGCTAGAAAAGAGGATACAATAGGAAGGTGGGATTCCACATTGTGTGAGAGCTGGCCGACACTGGAACGCCTGGCTTCCAGATGCTGTTCCTGCCAACAGGAAGATGTGCTCTAGGCAGCTTTCAAATTGTTTTACCGTGGCCCATAAAATGCACCTTATGATGGGACCCAGCACATGTGCATGAACACACACACACACACACACACAGAGAGAGAGAGAGAGAAAGAGAGAGAGAGAGAGAGAGAGAGAGGAACGAAATTACACAGGACAACACTTATTTGGCTACATGTCATACACTGACACTTCTTCTGCACAGCTTTCCTCTCCCCTCCTTTCCCCCTCCCTTCTTTTCTATTTATTCTTCTAAATATGCTGGTCCTAACTGAATTTTCACACCTTACTAGTGAATCACAAGGGACAGTTTGAAAAGCACTGAGTAAGATGGAATTTCTGTAGCAGTGGCCAGAGAACACCTGCATCAGGGCCTCGGAGATGCTTGGTTAAAATGCAGACTCCTGAGCCTCACTCAGACCTCCTGAAGCTGAATTTCTAGGAGTTGAGACCCAGGTATAAGCTCCAAAATGAACCCCTGCACTGGAAGAGTTTGGAGCAGCTGGCCTCTAGATTCCTTCCAACTCCAAAGACTGGGATTGATTGAGCCCCTAATGTACAAAGCGTTATACTAAGAGTTACGGGAGACACAGATCTATCACATGGCACCTGTCCTGCTGGAGAGACAGCATGTGCATGTGGAGGAAGTTAAACAACAAGTTTATCCTGAACAGGTAGCTCATGATTCACACAAAGAGGGGTCCAGGCACATGATGCCCTGAGTCCAGAAGATGGGGACCTGTGCACCGTGGTAGTCAGGGAACCCTCAGCAGTGAGAAAACCCCTTGGCCCATTAATTAGGAAGAGTAAACTTCTAATGAATCATGTTTTCCACACTAATAACCATAACAGCAACCACTATAGCAGTAACATGTAGTTAGCATGAATGGGGCTATTTCATTGCTTACAACCTGTGGCTTTCTGTTAATCCTCTTTGGAGGCTGACAGCAGTCCTCTGGGCTAGGTCGGCAGTTCTCAGATGTGGTTCCTGGACCACCAGCAACAGCAGCATCACCCAGGAATTTGTTAGAATTGCACATTCTCAGGCACAGACCTACTGAGTCAGAGATGCTGAGGTGGAGCTCAGCAATTTGGGTTTTAACAAGCCCTCCACTGGACCTCCATGAACCTGTGAGTTAGGTTATAGTTTTGTCCCCCCTTGTTACACAGAGAAACACCAACACGTGTCACTATGTGTGGAGTGGGCTTCCCAGAGTCGCCCAGCTAGGAAATGGGAGAGCTAAGGTTTGAACTCCAGCAGTCTGGCTTCCCAGCCACACGCTTACAAGGAGTGGAAAGGACTCCCCCTCGCACTCTTACAGTGCCCTGGATGTTGTACTTGAACCTCAGGCACTCACAGAAGTGTGCCGTTTACCACTCACAGATTGGCTTTATGAACAATGGGAAAATCAAGGCAGCAGACATTGAATATCACATCCATGGAGGCTACATATTAGATGATTCTGAAATGGTACTCCACTCACAAAAACTTCTGGGGTTCCAGTTGTTTGTGGCCATAAATTAAGTGTGAGCTTGGATTCTTAGAGTATAGCTTTAGAAGGTTGTGTCCACCAACGTATGCTCACTTTACATGGCATATGAGTTGTGAGCCAGGATGACTCACATAACTTCCAATCTCCACCCCCTCTGTCTGGGAGGTAGCCAGGGAGCTGCTGCCTCTCAGCTTTGAGGCACTTGGTGGCAGAAGGTCCCCGAGGCTCACTTTCCATTTGCCACACGCTAGTTACAGAGCATCCCCTCGATGAATACCTCCCATTGTCCCCAGAAAACATCCATAGAGCAGGTCTCAATCATCCCTTTTTCTCTTCCTTCCCAACACCTTCACCCTAGGCAAGGCCTGTGGGGGTCAGGGAAGGACACAGTTGGCATCTGGAAGGAGGGCCAAGGTTTGGGCCTGTCCCAGGCAAGTCTCTCCTCTGCTTATGCCCTGGGAACCTCTTCCCTACACACTCCCAGAATCGCCTCTCCTGCCCAGAGCCTGGGCCCCACCCTAGGCCTTTATCCAGGCCCAGCTGTCTCATGTCCAAAATCACACTGAGTCCTCCCACGGCCCCTTTACCCACAGTCTAATCCCTTGATAATAGGTATGAAGACATCACTGGCCCATTTGGCTTTCCCCACAAAGTTTCTTTCTATTCTAGAAGCTTCAGAACTCGTCTTTTCTCTACCCACTCATCTCATCAGAGGGACGCTCCACCTGTTCTCTTTGCTTTCTAATGATCCCTAGGATAGAAATCCACAGCCCACTCCATTTATAGATGGAATTTTTATGACCTGCCCACACATGGTTTCATAAGATGTATTCTCAAAAATTCTCAAAACAGATGTAGTCTAATTTAATAACAAATATGCATTATAATGCTTCGGAGGAGGAGATGCTGTCCTGAGGGCCAGCAAACAGCTATTTGTCTTAACTACACAAAAAGTTGGGAAGGGCTGCACCCACCTGGCAGAGCTGTTCTTTCCACTCTTTTTTCTACCTGGAGTCAGACTCAGTGATTCGGGAGAGTCACTCTGTGCCACCAACACTGAAATACTTTGGTTGAGTCATGATCAGAAATTTTGGGCTTTGCTTGGGCTTGCATGGTTTAAATATGCAAGAAAAAAGTGGAAAAGATCCCAGGAAATATTATAGAAACTGATGTCTCCAACCTAAAGAAAAAGAAAAAAGGTCTGAGTGTTCATAATACCAATAACATTTTGAGGGTGTCGAGTAACTTTTTTAAAAAGCAAAATTAAGTTGTTTCCATTTCAACCAAATACTGAATATTAATTGGTTTAAATTGTAGAAAAATATTTTATTCATCCATTTATATAAAGACATATCTACTTAATCTATAAATTATATATACACTTAATTTTAAATTATATGCATTTTAAATTAAATGTATATATATTTACTTATATATAAGTATAAATATTATATACTTATATATAAAAATAAAATCCATATAATTTAAAATTAGGTGGTCACCTAAGTAGGTATGAGATTCCCCTCTGTGGTGGTGCTGAGAATTGAATACAGAAACACATCTTAGAAGGGCTGGCATTTCTCCTTCCTGCATGTCTGAGGCCGAGCCTGCAGGACCAAAGACCAATTTGCCTTCCAATACAACCTTCCAAAGGTTTGGTTTTCCCCATGGAGCATACGTAACAGAGACCTGGATGAAGCTGTGGCAGCGAAATGCCACCTCACCACCAGAGAAGGTAATAGGAACTGATCATCATTAAAAAGGCCTTTAAATAAATAAAAGAACAGTATTTCAATTCTAAAAGTTGCATTGTCTCTTAAGTGCTTAATTTATTCTCAAAGTGTTCTTTCCTGCTGATTCTATAATATTCTACAGCTAGTCTCTACTATGGACTCACTGTGGACCTTGTTGTGCAGTTTGGCACTTTCATCCACCAGGTTAGAGATAAACATGTGCAAATTGGTTGATAAGACAATTCACAAGCAAGAATTTGATCCAAAGAATCTGATAAGATGCTGGAGAAATGTATGAAAAAATCTTCATACTACAGCAGGAAAAAAGTTGTAGAAAATTTAACCAGTGGAGTTACTGGAAGGAAAGAGGAATTGTCATTATCACCATGAAATTCTCAGTTGGATATCCAAAGATGTTTTATCATCAGGTAATTTTCAGAAATGCTTGTAAGGCTGAAAAAAATTTACCTAGATCTATTGATACTAATTTTTAGAAAATAACTGAGTAATTCCATAGGTTTTGCTGCTGGTTTAGCAATTTCATTTCTTTTGCTCTAGCAGCTACGGTGCTATTGGTTGATGAAGAATTACTGATAACAAAGAAGTCTACAAGGAAAACTGATATTTAAAACACCACAGTTCTAACGTACAGATCATTTTGAGGACTGCCTTAAGTCACAATCCCATTTAACATTTCTTGTCATGTTTCTGTGTGATCCTTAAGCATTACTTCTGGAAGGCTTCCCTGACCTCCAATACCGACACTGCACCATCCACTCCTGATCCTTTTTTTTTTTTTTTTTTTTTTTTGAGACGGAGTCTCGCTCTGTCGCCCAGGCTGGAGTGCAGTGGCGCGATCTTCTCCACTCACTGCAAGCTCCGCCTCCCGGGCTCACGCCATTCTCCTGCCTCAGCCTCCCATGTAGCTGGGACTACAGGCGCCCGCCACTGCGCCCGGCTAATTTTTGTATTTTTAGTGGAGACGGGGTTTCACCGTGTTAACCAGGATGTTCTCGATCTCCTGAGCTCATGATCCGCCCGTCTCGGCCTCCCAAAGTGCTGGGATTAGAGGCGTGAGCCACCGCGCCTGGCCCTCCTGATTCTTAACTCACTACAGTTGCACTATGTTGAAATTGTTGATTTCCCTTTAGGGTTTCTCACTGCAGGCTGTAAACTATACCCATGTCTTAGCCATTTCTTTATTCCTCTCTTTATTCCTCCTAACATAAATGTTCGGATGGAATGATGGATAGATGGATGGGGATGGAATGATGGATGGATGGATGGGTGGATGAATGGATGGATGATGGATGGGTGAATGCATTGTTACATGAATGAGAAGGTGAAACAATTTGGGGAGGTATTGGGTCTTTCTCTGTAATTTCCTTGAAAATGCTCTACAACTTCTACAAAAATAAGCTCAGATTGCTTGGTCCTTCCTACAAAACCACAGTGGAATTACAGAGAAGACATCAACATTTCTGCTCATGATTTCTTGTTGTTGTCTGTGGATTTCTCCCCACTCAAAAAAAAAAAAAATCACTTGGTATTGGAGAAACAGCCAGACACTAAAAATCAATCTTTTTAAATTAGTGCCATTGAAATCAGAGATAGATCCCCAAAAAGGTAATGTTGGTGGGATTTTAGATTTTTTTTTTTTTTTGGCAAGAATTGAGTTTTGTAGAATTGTATGAAAAGATTATTGGAACAAAAAGGTAAAAATATCTAAACATTCCTACACTGAACATCCATGGGCTCCTTGCCTAAGAGATGTGTCTACTAGGCACTTCTCATGCTTCTAGCAACCACCTTCCTATAGGACAGGGAGCAGCTCTAATGCCTTAAATAGCCCCAAACCGGATCATGCGTCTGAGTCAAACTGGGTCATGCGTCTACTTCAGCAACTCCACTGCTCTGTTAGCATTTTCCCACTGGTTAACTTGGAAACATAATCATTACTTTTTAAACAGAGATTTCTTTCAAATATTTAATTAAGCACACCCAGAATTGTGATTGAAAGCAACAGTTAAGCTCAGGGAAGACAATGACTAGTTTAGCTTTTTTTTTTTCTTCAGATTAATATATACGTATAATTTTTAACACACCCAAAGTTGCCCAACTCTAATCCGCCCTTTCATCACGCCTGGCTCCCAGAACATTTTCATCTACCTTTCTCAAAGGGTAGAGTCCTGACGAGGCTTCTCCTTGCTCAAGACATTCTCTGCTCTGCTCTTGAAGGAAGAGAATCTGAGATCACACACTCATAAATTGTACCCACCTGGTAAAATCTGTATTTTAATGAGGGAGTTCTAGAGGTGGTGCCTAAATCTCCATGTTTTTCCAGTGTAGGAACTTTCGACACTCTGGGAGTCCCATAGGACCCAGGCTTGGACAAGGGGACGCCAAGCCTTATTTATGACTGAGCACATAGATGGCTGCTCAGCACACCTCCTTTCAAAGAAAATTGTTTAAATATACTTTTAGTGGCCAACATTTTTCCTCAATGAAAATAGCTTTATTGTTTTGTGATTATACATATAATATATGCTCACTGTTTTTGCAAAGAAATTGTAAACAATACAAAAAGTTCAAAGAAAAAAATTAAAATCACCTGGAAGCCCACCATGCAGAGATAACTACTATTCATATTTTGTCAACATCCTTTTCTATACCTCGCATATGTCTATACGATTTTGAGCAATTGGGATCATTTTGCACGTGCTGTGTTTAGTTGTGGACACATTTTTTAAGAGTTTTCTTTCTTGTTCTGTTTTGCTTTGGTGAGGAAAGAGAATGCTGCCTCCTCCTCCCTGCTTCTCCCCACTTCCAGCCACCAGGTAGCCAGTGTTAACAGTGTGGTATACGTCCCTCCGTTTCTTTCCTGACGTACCTGTAATCATAGTTCACATTCACACACTTATACAAAGGTTTGGCATAAAATAACGTAATGTCTTTGTGTGAGAATGTTCCTCTCATTTCCAACTTACTACCTTTCTTCCTCACCTAGTGAATAAGTAAGTAAGTACATTGAAACCAAGTATTAAGCTCCATGAAAAAGCAATAGTTTTGAGGAAGCAGTAATGAGGCAGAGGGTAAGACTGGTGTGCAAAATCTCTTTGCCTCCCTGGAAAGTCCACTTAACATATTCCCTCTCAAGTCACCTCAGTCGTCCTCTGTGAATCAAGAAAGATAAAACCCAGAGGCCAGTCAACTCAGTGCACTGTCACCAGACACCTACTATGTGACTGATGACATCATTGAGGCAGTGGGGCTGCAAATGGGATTTATTACTGGAAGGTCTGAGTTTGCACCCTATTTCTGTACATTTAATGGCTGTGTGACCCTGACAAGTATCTAGTTCTCGTCCCAGTCTCTTCATCTGCAAAATGGGAATGGGATAAGTATCACAGAATTATAAAGATTAATACAATAATACACGTGAAAGTATTTTTAAGTTATGAAGTGTGTTAGACAATGTGGGAGATAAAAAGGAAGTGTGGTGCAGTACCTAATTAAGAAACTAAATGTTATCCAAAGAAGTGACATGAGCACAGATGGAATCATTTCAGTCCTGGAGCAGTTAGTTGCTGCAGGCAGGGCCATATACCCTCATGTCCAAGGGCAGTAACTGTGGATAAGAGATGTGCCCACACACAGAGTGCACCAGCTTCATCCCATTAGTAGAATTATACCCTGCATCCCTTGATCTACAAAACATGCTAAGGGAAGACCCTTGCTCTGGGTCACATCCACCAAATACTCATGGCTGGGCCAACAGGGCAGTGCAGACCCAAAATACTATCTGTTCGAGGCAAGACACGTCCAGGAGAGCAGCTCCAGCTCATAGGCTCAAGGGGATTCCTATAAGCACACAAGAACCACTATGACATAGAAGCCCCAGCAAGAAGGCAGGCAGGACTGCTGGTGAGGACACGGCTGAATGTGCACCTTTCTAATGATAAAAATGACCACAAACATCCTAATACACATACCCTCAGACCTACCACTTTCACTGCTAAGAATTTTGAAACAACTTTGAGATATAATCTATCCACATACCATAAAATTCACCCATTTAAAGTGTACCATTCATAGAGTTGTGCAACCATCACCAAAACCTAATTTTAGAACATTTAGTCAGCCCACACCCCCCAAAAATATTTATACACACTATCACTGCTAGAAATTTATCTGATGGTCATTTTCAAGAAATTTTTTGCCAAGACATATATGCAAAGGTGTTCATTTTTGGAAGCTATTCTTAGAAGAGTGGGGGGAAATGCACAGAGTGTTCCTTATTTAGAAACTTCTTAAGTAAGTTATATTACATATATGATGGAATATTGTGCAGATATTAAAGCAAATGAGATGGATCTATATATGTTGATATAGAAAATAATACCCAAGATTCATTAATAAGTTAAAAAAAAAAACAGCAGAATGGTGTTTTTACTCTTATACTTTTTTAAAAAAATTCTATCACAAAATTATGCCATATTCATAAATAATCACAAGGAATTGATGACCAGTTACTTTTAGGATGGGACAGGGCAGACAAGTGGGCAGGGGTGCTTTCATTCTCCATCCTGTACCTTTCTAAAATGTTTGACTTTTTTTAAGTATACACCATGTTCATTTTTCCCTCTATGAAATCTTTGAGGCCAGATACATTTTGGAATTCTAAATTTTTCTGATTTTAAAAGATCATATGATCTCTACACTATTTCTTAAAGTCCTCAGCAGAGTCTGGGGCAACACACCACATTCAAGCATGGTAATACTTCTGCAGTGAAGTGTATGATTACTTACACCCAGTAAGATCTTTTAAAGACTATGAATCTCTCATTGGATGAGATCAGTATAAGTTTCTCCACCAAATAGGTGCTCAGGGCTTTTCAAATTCAGAATTGCAGGTAATAGACTGGGGACTTATATTAGCACTATTCAACTTTTCTTATAATAACCCAGTGTGTGAGAGCAATGAGATTATGGACAAATGAGATTTTGTTTTTTATATTTTGCTGTCTTTTATTCTATAATTCTTTGCAAGTTTTTTACTCCCCAGAAGCAATTGAGAATAATAGTTCAGAGGAACAAGGAGAAAGAATTCACGAGGACAGAGTGTTCCTCCCCGAATGACAACTAAGGGCAAAGAGGGTCTGCTCCAACAAAAACAAGCTCTAAATTCTACTAGTTGTTAACAATTTAGGCCAATTTGCTATTGCTTTGCAGAGTTGGAACCGCAGAGTGAGGCACTCTCCTTATTGACTTCAACCGTACACTATGAGAGACTCAGAAAGGAGGACAATGCCAGTGGGCGTTCAAAGTCTAACCAGTTAATGCTGCTGAAAATGGCGAGAGGCCCCTGCAACAGCTGACGCCCACATTTCAACAGTAAGGGACTCGTCTAGGCTTTTCTTTGTTTCACAGATTTCATGGAACAGCACCTTTGCTCTTCTCAGGTGGCACACACCTTTGGATGAAACCACTGGTCCTGTACCAGTGAAACTGTAGCTTTATTTTGTGGCTTTTGCTGCTTCATTTGTGACTGCCTTACTGTCAAAAATTCACATACAGATGGCAGAAAGAACAGATGTCTAATTTTATTTCCAGGCTGCTGCTCTAGTTCATATCTACACAGGTGGGTCTGTATTAGTTGGTCATGGCGGAGCTGAACTGGGACAAGGTATTAACACCAAAATGACACAGGTGAAACAGGTTGTTTCAGTTTCGCCATCAGCCAGAATTGGACTTCACAAAATATTCCCAGACTGCACTGTATCACCTTTGGGCTTTGTGATGCAATGACTAGAATTCTCCACAGCGTCCCTAGGAGCTCATTCTGAATTACCTGGTAATAAGCCAACTGGAACTTGGGAAGAGGGCTTCACCTGCCTTCTCAAGTGGGAGGGGCTTCCCCAAAACTCAGCTTCCCAAGGAACCAGTGGCTCCTCACTCTGGACTGGAGCAGCTGTAACTTTTCATGGGCTCCAAAGTTCAGTGAGGAGCGGCAGCATTCCCGGACAACTCCCGTGTATTAATTACACATATATGTAAGTTCTAATTGCACCCCAAATCCAGACTTCCTGGTGCCAGACAACTTGTTCATTCCTCAGTCAAGTCCACTTTCTCATGCTTACTCTATGAAAAGGGCACCCATGATAGGGTCGGGGTCCCCCCTCTAGAATGCAGACCTCCTTAGTTGAGAACAGGGATCTCCCCAGGCTGCCCTCTTGGAAGGAGAGGGCAGAAGCCTTACTGAGCCAAAGATCCTGGTATCTGGAGAAGGGCAAGTGCGGCATTCCGTTTTGAGAGGGGACAGGTGCAGATATCCCTGGTTTGGTCAGCTGAACTTGAAGACCAGTGCCAAGAGTAACTCACTCAACGCTGGTCACTCAGTGACCCAGGTTCCAAGCAAGTCTCTCACAAAGCTTTAATGAGTACCTGCCCCTGGAGTAAAGTAATGAAGACAATACTGAGTGCTGTACAGTCATGCCTCACTTAACGACAGGGATATGATCTGAAAAACACATCTTTAGGCAATTTTGCCATTGTGGGGACATCACAGAGTAGTATATTTTCATAAACCTAGATGATATGGCCTACTACACACTTAGGCTATATGGTCTAGCCTATTGTTCCTAGGCCCCAAACCGGCACAGCATATTACTACACTGAATGCTGTAGGCAATGGTAACATAATGGTAAGTATTTGTGTACCCAGATATATCCAAACATAGAAAAGGTACAGTAAAAATCTGGTATAAAAGATAAAAAAGTTTACACCTGTATAAGACACTTACCATGAATGGAGCTTGTAGGACTAAAAGTTGCTCTGGCTGGGTCAGTAAGTAGTGAGTGGATGTGAAGACCTGGCACACTAGTGTAGACTTTATAAACACTGCACACTTAGGCTACACTACATCTATTTTTAAAAATAATTAGGTCAGGTGTGGTGGCTTACACCTGTAATCCCAGCACTCTGGGAGGCTGACGCAGGCTGATCACTTGAGTCCAGGAGTTCAAGACCAGCCTCAGCAACATGGGGAAACCCTGTGTCTACAAAAGAAAATATGAAAATTAGCCAGGCATGGTGGCATACACCTGTAGTTCCAGCTACTTGGGAGGCTGAGGTAGGAGGATCACCTGAGCCCAGGAGATGGAGGTTTCAGTGAGCCGATATCATGCTGCTGACCTCTAGCCTGGGCAACAGAGCCAAACCCTGTCTCAAAAAAATAAAGTTAAATTTAAAAATAAAGTAATTATGCCACAACACTATGACAGCTATGATGTCACTAGGCAATAGGAATTTTTCAGTTCCATTATAATCTTGTGGGACCACTGTCATATATGTGGTCCACTGTTGACTAAAACATCATTATGCCACACATGAATGCATTTAAAACAACCCTTCAAAGTAGGTATTAATGCCCATATAATTCAAACAAAAATACTTTAGAGAGCAAAGGGAGCCACTGACATTAACACAAAGACAACCAGTGTAAACAGGGATTGTCCTGGGCAAAGCAGGCTGTGTGGTCACCTGGTTCTGGTATCTCCAGGTCATGGACAAGATCCCCACAGCATGGAGAGTATAAGTGATCCACATACTGAGAAGAAGCAGAGCTATTCAATCACAGGGATGTCTGGCTCTAAAACTCACCTTTCTCTACACACCACGCTGCCTTTCTCTGTGCCTGCGTTCTTGTGTTCACTGCCTGGACAGGGGTTTTCATAGCCTTGGTAAGTATGCAGCAAATCCTAAATGGAACCTCAGCACGTAAAACAAATAAAAACAGAGCCATTTTGGTTGAACTAGGCAAATGGATCTTGCATTCTATCTGTCCTCCCTCTAGCCTCCACTTTTACCTCCTGGGTGAAAAAGCCCTGGCTTGGCACTGGTTCCACAGGGAACACCAGAGTCAGCCGCTTGTCCAGAGGTGGAGACAAGCCAAATGGAAGGTATCTGCAGGACGCAGGGAGGATGGTGATTGCTACAGCGTGAGAAACACAGTCGAGTTTGAAAGGTTTCCCTGTTTGATTCTCTGCCACTCTTCCGTCCATTTCCACCTGCAGAATACCTGCCAGACTCTCGTGGAATGCTTCGAACCTATCATCAGATGGAGTGCTAGTGGCACCTGGGAGAAGTGGGTGAGCACCAGGTGTGGCTGAAGCCTGCAGAGCTCCTGTGGGATCAGTGAGTGGAAGCACCTGTTCCCACGTATGCTGCATCCCTGCCACTTCCTCCTCCTGTCCTGTCCCACCTGGGGCATCCCTCCCCAGTCATCAGTGAGCAGGCGGATCACCTGGACATTAGTTACAATGCGGATTCTTATTCTGTAGGTCTGAGTGGGGCCTCAGAGTCTGCATTTCTGTCAACCTCCCATGTAATACCTGCACTGCTGAACCACGCTTTAAGTAGCACTCCTGACTGGCGGATATAAAATGATAGTATCTCCATCATAAGGAGGTGATCAGGAGCAAGGAAGAAAGTCATTCTTACGTTGGTCCAGCAATTAAAGATCAGTAAGCTGAGTTCATAAGGGACAGATATAAATCAATCATTCACCTTACAACCAGATCTTATGAAACAGAAATCTCTGGTTCATCTGGATATGTACTCACATCTGGAGAAATAGCTCAGTAACAGTGTTAAAGCCATTCATATTTAAATACCACTTAGTGTGTGTCTGGTTATTTGCTAAGGAAGATAGAGCCTACATCATCTAAAGTTCAACTTTGGAAATTTGCGGGGGAAAAAAGCAATACATTTAAAGGAAGTTCTTGCAGGGAAAGCTGTTATATTGGATTACATTTTGAAAAACAGCTTCAGCTAAAGCTACAAATGCTTGCTATTTTTCACACCTGCATTTCAAACATTTATAGGGAAAACTGGATAGTCTTTGGGTGGTAGTTCTTGTTCTTCTTTCAGAATAAAGACTTCATTTTAAAACGTGACCCAGATTTTTAAAAATTGAGGCAGCAGAAGTTCTGCAAGGCCCTGAGTATTTAATTAGTGCTGTTAGAAAGTCTCCAGGTGATTTTGAAGTTTTGTGGGAAGCCCTCAGGGAGCGGCGATGGATGGGATGTGGTGGCAGTAACTTGAGGGATTACCGAACTTACCTCCTTTATCTCTTAGTTTCTCTGAAACTTAAAAATACATACATATTCCAACCAAGCTGACGCTCCATCTAGACTGGTTCCCCATATATGGAGACAGGAGGATGGAGATCCTCGGCTAGACTTTGTTTGGGGACCCTGAATTTAAACTTCCACCGCAGGTGTTTACCTTCATCACTTCTTCCCTTGCTCTTTAAATAGATCCACCAAAGCAGTGACTTAGCAATCATCCTGGGCATCCTTAGCAATCATTCTGCGCAGAGAACCCACTTGGGCACTCTGCTTGTTCACTCAGTAAAATAACATTCCCAACAATAAGGAAAATTATGACATCTAGAAAGCCATTATTTTCCCATGTTTTGTTTTTGTCCAGTTGTGTATTTTTCCTTTCATCATATTCTTTTTTGCAGGTTAATGAAGCGTTTGCTCAAAGCATTAGTCTCTCTGCCACTGGATATTTTAGGTAAGAGGTATCTAATACTGTCCTATAATTATTCCCTTTTAGAATGGAAAAGGAACTTTGAAAAGATGTGCTCAGTTGTTTATATTTTTAATATTAAGTCTATTATTATTTATTTTATTTCTTTTTTATTGAAAGGTTTTCATTAGAAAGAGAAATGTTATATTATCAGAACAGGAAGGTAGATAATTTTGAGATGAGTCCCATAATTTCCTTCCTGCGATGCCTTAGTACACATAAACCTGCCACAGTTTTATAGGTTTGATATTAAATGATCCTGTGAATAGTGAGGACAGATAAAGATAGAGGGATTTTTGCAAAGCTTTTAGTGCTTCCCAGTATGGATTTAGTGCTTACACCTTTCAGTCTTAGTGTCTAAAAGCATGCAGCACTTTGGGCTTTCTAATATTTCCTGCTCTCCAGAAATCTTGCCTTATATCCTGCCTCTTGTGACTCTCTTCTCTTGTCTAATGGGAGATTGGTTATAAAAGCTGTGATGACCAAAACAACCCCATAAAAATAGCATGGGAAGTTGAGCAAGGTACCCCATCAGACATGAGAATTTGTCCAAACAAGCAACAGGAAGATCTCGCTGGAAGCAATAAGAAACTAACCATGCTTTTACCATATTGAGCATACATGGGCACATCTCCTAGGCTTATTGGGAGGGTTGTCTGGTATCCTGGTGGCATCTGTAAATACAAAGCTCACATCTGAAGGTAGGTTGGATCTTCTTGAATGGGGAGGTCATGCCCAGTGTCAGTAACCCAGACGAAAGACGTGAATTTAGGAAACTAGAACTGAGGGAGCTCAGCTTCTGTTGGTCTCACAGGTCAACCATGGTAGTTACAGGCACCCCTGGCCAGTGGGTATAAATAATAGTCACCATCATGAGGAGGTAGACCAGAAACCAGGAAGAACCCATGTATTGGTTCAACAATTGAAGAGAAGTAAGTTGAGTTGTAAAGATCAATGAAATTGTCTCTTTCTCTTGTTCTTTTGTTTCCTCCTTTCATTTATCCAAGTCTTATATGAACATTCTAACTCTGATCAGTTGGTCTATGAAGAATCAACCCAAGAGTCCTGCATCTAGTATAAGAAAAAAAGAGAGAAACAGTGCCCCATTAGGCCAATGTGTCAATGGTAGGATCAGACATAGACCCCAAAGGAAGTGAGTCTTGGGTGAAAGCCAAGGCCATAAGGACCACCCAATGTCAACCCTGAGGTTCTGAACTTTATTTTTACTGAGAAAAGTGAAATTTCCTCACAGCAATAGGCAAAAATGGAAAGCTATCCTGGCACATAAGTATAGAATGCCACCAGAGACAAGCAGCTGGCAGAAAAAGCCAGGCCGCCAGCAACAGAGACAAAGAACTGTGAGCTTGAGAGGCTATGGCAGATGACGAGGGATGGACAGTGAGGGAGAAAGAGACTCAGATGCAACAGAGGCTTGGTGGCTAGTCTTGGGACCCAACCAGGGCTTATTGTAATATAAGCACTTGGTAACTTTTTATATCTTTGCCTTGGCAACCAGGAAACTCAAAGTTAAATTTTATGCTTCATTTAGTTATGTTTTGTTGTTGCTCTTGTTGTTTGTAGAGACAGAGTCTTGCTCTGTCACCCAGGCTGGAGTGCAGTGGCATGATCTTGTCTCACTGCAACCTCTGGCTCCTAGGTTCAAACAATTCTCCTGCCTCAGCCTCCCGAGTAGCTGGGACTACAGGTGCATGCTGCCACCCCCGTCTAATTTCTTTTGTATTTTAGTAGAGACAGGGTTTCACCGTGTTGCCCAGGTTGGTCTCAAACTTCTGAGCTCAGGTAATCTGCCCACCTCGGCCTCCCAAAATGTTAGGATTACAGGCATGAGCCACCATACCTGGCCAGTTTTTATCGTATATAAATTCCTACTCTCTTATTCATTTCATCTCATTTCTTGACTCTCATCTTTTACACTTATTTTAATGATTTGACTATTGTATTTGTATCTAATGTGAATGCTTTCTATAAATCGACTCATGTAAAGCTTGTTTAGGAAATAAGTGAAATTGAATTAAATACATATGTCTCACATGAATCTCTTAAGTTTCCCAGCAGATGAAAAAGACCTTCCTTATAACAACACTTGTCATACCTGAAGAACATTATTTAGCCAGTTCTCAATCTTCTCTTCACCAGAATTGATTTTAACTCGTTTTTAGCTTTTGAAACAAGTTTACAGAAAAGTTGCATGTACACTACAAAGAATTTTATTTCCCCTGAATCGTTTGAGAGTAAATTGCTGACCTAATGCCCCATCAGCCCTGAACACTTAAGAGTTTAGTCCTACACGCTCTACAATATACCCATCAGAATCCAGAAATTAACACTGGTACACAACTACTATCTCATTATCAGACTCCGTTCAAGATTTGCCAATTGTCCCAATCAAGTATTTTATAGCAAGATATTCAATACAGAATCTCACTTTTCATTGAGTTGCCCTGTCTCTGAGGTGTCCTGGAGCAGGGATCAGGTCTTCCCTCTCTCTCTTTGACATCCATGACTTTGACACTTTGGAAGATTTTGGCCACTTATCTTGTCCAATGTCTCCCATTTTGAGTTTGTCTATTGTTTTGTTGTGGTTAGATCAAGGTTATGCGTCTTTGTCAGAATATTACAAAAGTGACTCTGTGTTCCCCTCATGGCATCCTGCCAGGCAACACATGACTTCTTCGTGTCACACTTGGTTAAGATGGCATCTACCAAGACTCTCCACAGTGAGCTGGTTTTTCTCCTTCTGTAGTTAATAAATGTTCTGTGGGGAGATACTTTGAAACTACGTCAATATATTGTTCCTCATTAAACTTTCTGTTTATTTATTTATTATTATTATTATTATTATTTGAGACAGAGTCTTGCTCTGTTGCTCAGACTGGAGTGCAGTGCTGCAATCTCAGTTCACTGCAACTTCCACCTCCCAGATTCAAGCAATTCTCCTGCCTCAGCCTCCTGAGTAGCTGGGACTGTACAGGTGCCCGCCACCACACCCAGCTAATTTTTGTATTTTTAGCAGAGACAGGGTTTCACCATGTTGACCAGGATGGTCTCGATCTCATGACCTTGTGATCTGCCCGCCTCGGTCTCCCAAAGTGCTGGGATTACAGGAGTGAGCCATCGCGCCCGGCTTCTGTTTATTTTATAAAAAAGTGTGGGCTTATGGTTTCCTGTTTTATTCAATGGTTGATAATTTGTTGCTATTGTTATTTACTTAATACAATTAATTTTATGCTCCAATCCTAACAGCTGATTCCAGGACTAGGGCAGGGAAAGTAAAAACTGAACCTGAAATATTTAATTGCACCAGAACTCAAGGAAGTATTCACAGAATAATGGGGACATGTCAAAAGGCCACCGAGGTGGACGGAAGGGGCTCCCACTGGTCAAATCTGGTCATAAATTTTTGCTCTTTTTTTCTAAGAACAGGGTTCCCATCATGTAATCATTTTTATGATTCTTCTTTGGACCTATTTTATTTTGCTGTATTTCTCCAAACTTAAACGTTTCTAAAAGGCCCCTAGAAAGCATCCTGAGATACCATCAGTAGGAGACTGCCTCCTGATCTTTGCTTTTTAAAGTCCTCACAGCATTCTATTTCTGGAATTCACTCTACTGTTGACCTGTGGCCCATTTTGCTTTCTCTCTGAAAGTCAACTTAGATGTGAAGCCAAAATATCACCAGAGCCCTCCCCACTTCTTCGTTCTCCTTAGTTGCAGAATCATAACAACTGTAGAGGGAACAGAATGTTCAGAGTCTACATGGTGGTCACATTCCCCTGCAGGCAGGTCTACACAGGAAACCAGACCAGAACCAGAAGTTGCCCTAACAAACATAGAATTCAAAAGGGAACATCAATAAACTGACTCTTTAGTGCAGTTATGCAAGCCAAACTCACATATCCATCTTACTGTCAGCCGAGCTGGGAAATACCCAGATTTGGCAGGGGTTCCCAGCCCACTGCCAGCATTTACCTCTCTTTCTGTTTTTCTCCCAAGCTCACAAGACTTCACAAACTCCTCTTCTGCTTAATGTGTTAACATAGTCACTTTCTGACAGATACTTCTGAAAAATACTGTGCAACTTTTAACACGTATATGTCAAAACCAATTTCACTACAAGACAAATGGTAAAAGAGGAGTTGTCATACTCAGAAAATATTATAACCTGTATTATCCATGATAACACTAACATCATAGAATATATATACATGTGTGCATGTGTAAAATACTAACATCATAGGGTGAATGGCAGTGTAGGAAGACAAGGAGTTGGAGTATTTGTGGAATAAAGAGAAGAATGGAGAGTTTATAGGAAAAAGAAGAAAGTCTCATTCATTTAGATGACCATGTTGGAAATGGCAGTCATTTCCCCAATGCCAGCATCAGTTATTTAATATCAGCAACTTTGTCCAGACGGATCAAGTTATATAATTTTGAGGAACAAAACTTGCTGAGATTTTTGCAACTAATGAAAACTTTGACCAGGAGTAGCAAAATAAAGAAAGTTACTCAAAGGTAAGGATTAATTTCGAAATCATGTAAGAAGGTGAAAAATCACATAAAAGGGAAAATTGGGGTGATTTACTATTGTAAAAATGTGCCCCCAAATAGGACAAGAGATTAAAAAGAGAGCTGATCTTATCAAATGACAGCATCAAATGATACCTTTTCATAACATCAGTAGAGGTACCAAAAGATATCCTTGAAGAGCAGCTCAAAACAGCAGTTAACCAGATTGTTTGTACTGCAACTAATTAAAAGCACAAATTTGACAGATCTGGCCACTAACTACTATGTGATGATGATGTCTGTGAATATGTTCTAATTGGCAAAGGGCTTGAGAGTGGTAAAGAGAATGTCACGTTTCATGACTTGTGAGCTTTGTGTTGAACATGGTGTTGATATATTAAATATGTGCAGTTCACATGCATGGCTGGAGCCAAGCACCAGACACAGAACTGCCTGAGCAGTGGCCTTCATTAAGACACTCCACCTCACAAATGCACCAGCTGAGGCTGCACCGTTCACCAAGAGATACCTAGCCCCAGAGAGTTTACTTTTCCCTGTGCTAAATGACACAATGTTTCTCCATGCTGTAAAAACAATGGTTTGGATATCTGCCCATTTGTTATAAAATGGAAAAAGAACTGAGACTTTTTTGACTACATTAATGTTTGTTTGCCCAAAAAAAATGTGTTTCAGACTCAAGATTGAATTTTTAATTTTTTTTTTTCACGGAGGAGGAAGTGGGGGTGGAGAGAAATGAGAGAGAGAGAGAGAGACAGAGAACACAACCGTGCACATTGGAACAGACACACAAAGATACAAAACCCAGATAAAGTGAATGATTTCACATTTCGAAGAGTGGCTTTCAAAAGCAGGCTTATTAAAGCCACTCGCAAAAGGATACATATTGGGTGATTCCACTTATCTGAGGCACCAAATTCATAGAGACAGAAAGTAGAATAGTGGTTGATAGGAGCTAGGAGAGGGGAACGAGAAGTTAGTGTTTAATGGGGACAGCATTTCAGCTGGGCAAGATGAAAAAGTTCTGGAGATGGATGGTGGTGATGGTTGCACGACAGAGTAAATACACTTAATGGCACAAAGTGCTACACTTAAAAATGCTTAAAGTGTAATTTTATGTTACATATAAAATGCTTAAAGTAGTACTTTTATGTTATATATTATTATATATAAAATAGTAATTTTGTGTTATATAAAGTAGTAATTTTGTTATACATGTTATAATAAAGTAGTAATTTTACGTTACGCATTATTATGTTATGTTGTAATTATTAATCACGGATTTTTAAAAGAGGGCTTCTTTAGCAGGGTTTTTTCTTGCAAGGCACAGTTGTAAATGCTTTGATCTCAGATGGAAAGACTACTACAAAGGAAATGATACTTCAAAGTTGAGTGGAGAGAGTTGATCATAGGACCTCTATGTCTGTGTTATTGTTGAAATAAAGAACCACGTCATGAATAAAAGTCCTTCACTGAAGGTTTTTTTTCTCCTTAGCTGAAAAATATTTTATTGGAACTTTCCAACAAAATCCTCCTGGATATATTGAAATATTACAGCTCTTCAGCAGGATCTGGACCTATCAACTCCGTGACTGCCCAACATAGCTTATAAGACAATGCAGTTGTATCACAAGTGTATGTGAGTCTGGGCTTTCAAAATGTCTCAGCAATAAGTCAAAGAGGAGGAATGGCCACCATCTGTGTGCTTGGTCTCATAAATTGTGTCATTTGAATTCATTTTAGCCTCACTTCCGGCAAAATACATCCTCATTGCCACAGCAACTAGCCCACCAACCAACAAGATGGTTTAAAAAAGAAAAGTATTTTGGGGTTTCTTTCTTTTCTCAACCATAGTCATTTAAAATGCTGCTCAATATTTTTGAAAACAAAGATATATTGTGGAGTAGAGTTTTTAAAATTTTTAGGCTTTTTAAAGTTAAAAGTATATCTTCCTTTTTTGAAATGAAGCAGATTATTCTCCTCATGGTAGGCTCATGTCTCCCCTGCTCTAAGTACTTGGTGAAACATTGAGGAGCATAACATTCTACGTTTGTGGCATATTTTAACTCTTTGAAGCCAATTTAACTTACCTGATTTCCATATTCTTAGCTGAAGCTCCATTTCCAGTCCTACAATCTAACCACAGTCTACTCTGTCTTATCAGGGGCTCTAAAGTTCACATAGACTGAGAGAAGGGAGAAGGTGACATCTACCCTCATTGTGGTTTTAGAGCCGCCTGTTCTGAAGTTGAAATTGATGATATGACAGGCACTCACAAGGTAAGTGGCAAATACCATATCCCTGCTATGGTAAATTGTTAGTAAAAATGCTGAGGCATAGTTTTGTTTTTTTGCGGTTTTTTTTTTTTTCTTTTTTGCCTATCACATAGGCAAATAATAAATAATCATTTTGGTGTCAGCAAGCATGTAGAAAAATGAGTAGTCTGTTACAGTGTTAGCCAAAATTTATCTCAGTGGTTTAACTTTTCTCGAAATATGTATTACACTTCACATTGTGCATACCATTTGAGTCAATAATGCTACTATTAGGCATTTTTCCTAATGCAACCTGAGCAGGGGGAAGAGGCAGAAAGATGGTTGGGGAAAGCTTCTGGAGTAGAGATCTAGAAGACGAGTCATGCTCATAGAAAAAGGCAGGCGAGGTGGCAGATGGGGAGTTAGTATACAGAGAAATAGCAACACCTACTCGCTGTGTCTGGGGAACATGGGGCCACCTTGTAGAAAGCACAAAGCAAGGGATTCTGGGAAATGAAGCTGGGAGTTAGTCAGGGATCACAGAGGCCATGTTCCCACCCACTGACACATTTGGTATCTGTCTTTTAGGGGTGAGGATCCAATGGAGGGTTTTCAACAGAAGGAAGTCATGGTTGAGTCTGGAATTTAGATAGTTCAGTCTAGTGGCTGCATAGAGGATGGATTTGAGGAAAAGGCAGGACTAATGCAGAACTAGGAAGTGGGGAGACCCTTTGGGAGGGTGTTGCAATAATCTAAGCCAGAGAGGATGAGGACCTGAACTTAGGGAGTACTAGTAGGGATGGAAAGGAGGGGACAGGTTCCAAACTTACTTCAGATGGAAAATTGATGGATTGATGGCACTTGCTGAGGGAATGGTGAGGAAGTAAAAAGGAAAGAGCAATGCTCATTTCTGCCTTGGGTAATTGGAATTGCATTTCACTCAGTTTTATTTTTCCAGAGCCTGGCCCAGTGCCTGACACATAATAGGTGCTCAGTAAACGGTTGTTGAATTAGTAAAATTTTAGCTTAATTTGTAGTGCTGTCAATATCATGCTATTGTCATAGTTGTATACCACAGATTTGCTTTTGCATACCACTAGCATTTGTATACCCCTTTGCAATTAGTAAAACCTTTTCCAGTATATTACCTCATTAATCGCCATAACAACTCCATGAGCTAGGTATTAATATTGATATGCCCATTTTACAGATGAGAAGACTGAGGCTCAGAGAGGTTAAATTCCCCAATCAAATTACAGTTAGTAAATGGTGTAGCAAAGACTCAAAAACAGACTCTAAATTCCATACTCTGTTCACTATGTCACAGTAGTTCCAGGTTTTTAAATAAGCCCCTTCAAATGACAAATCAGCATTTGGTTCATCCACATATACTAAGGCACAATAAAGATAAGTTACCACACACTAGTCCACGTGTGGTGAACTGTCCTTATTATTCTGTCATAGCCAGAGAGAAAGCCACACATCTTTTATTCTAATATCTTCTGGCAACAGACTTAGTTACTTGAAAAGCCCCTGGAAAACACATGACAGCTGTGCCTCAAAACAGGGGCACATAAGTCTGGACCTGAGCAAATGAAGCCTACTGGCAAGACAATGTCTTAATGGAAACTGGAACTTGACCCAAATTCCTTATATATAGTTCAAATCACTGCAGCATCTGTATACCGAGTACTGGTGACACCTTCTCCCAGGCTGTGAAGTCCAGCATGACATGGCCCCTGCTCCTGAGGTATTCTTGGTGAGAGCCTGCCACACCTGAACAGTTAGAAATGTGCACTTTGCATGCATTAGACAGGCCCACATGTGTCAATCAGCCATGCCTTAGCTGGGCAACCTTAGGATAATAACATATGCCCCCTGAGCCTTCGTTTCCTCAACTGTAGGGTGGGAGTTCATAGATATTGGGGACTGAAGCTTTAGGTGCACCAGACTCCAGGATGGGAAACAGGCAAAAGCAGCCAAGAATTCAACTCTTCCAGGGAAACAGGGACTGAAATCCACCCTCATCACAATGGAGAACAGAGCTTTATTCTCTGTGAGAAACAGGGACTGAGGCTAAGCTTTCCTGTTTGTATTAGTCCAGGCTCACATTGCTATACAGAACGACCTGAGACTGCGTAATTCATAAAGAAAAGAGGTTTACTTAGCCCACAGTTCTGCAGGCTGTACAGGAAGCATGGCTGGGGAGGCTGCAGAAAACTTACAATCATGGCTGAAGGCAGAGGAAGCAAGCATATCTTCACATGGTGGCAGAAGAGAGAAAGCAAAGAGGGAAGTGCCACACACTTTTAAACAACTAGATCTCAGGAGAACTCCCTCACTGTCACAAAAACAGCAAGGAAGAAGTCTGCCCCCATGACCCAATCACCTCCCACCAGGACCATCCTTCAACATGTGGGGATTACAATTCAGCACGAGATTTGGGTGGGGACACAGAGCCAAACCATCGCTGTTCATTCCTGACTCTGAGGAAAGCTACAATGGTTGTCAGGAAACTAGGAAATGGTCCAACCAAAAGCAATCTCCCCATGGGAAAAGAGGCCAGAGCTGCTGACAGAGGGTCTGATTCTAAACCACAAAACCAGATGAGAGCAACCATAAAATCGATAAGGGATAGAGGAGAAAAAATAAACGAAACTCTCCTCAGGATGAGCTTGTAGACTGAAATTTTAAAAGCATGCAAAAAAAAAAAAAAAAAAAAAAAAACAGCCTAATGCCGTGAAATGCAATAAATAAGATAACTTATTATCAAGGGATGACTAGAGCAAACTGAAATGATTTTAAGATAAATATGTGTAAGATCCTCAAAGAAATGTACCTATTTTTTAAAATGGGAGACTATGAAAAAGATGGTGACTATGAATCAAGAATATGTACCTGTGAAAAGAGCCAAATACCCTGATAATGAAAAACATTGTCATTAAACTTAAAAAAACTTGAGACAATACCTAGTCAAAAACAGAATTTGTGAATTTAAAAATTATGTGGAGGAATTCACTGAGAATACAGCCCAGAGAGATAAAACGATTAAAAATATGAAATAGAAATTGGAGACATGAAGGACAAACCAAAATGCCCTGGCATGTCTAACGGGAGTTTCAGAAGTAGAAAATACAGGGAATAGCAGAAAGATGTTAGCTGAGAATTTTCTAGAACTGAAAGAAATACAAAATGTAAAGTCTATAACAAGTGCTGAGGAGGATATATAAAAATAAATCAACATGTGGACACGTTAAGGTGACAGATAAAAGACAAAATATTAAAAAGCCACCAGTGTCAAAAGACAGATTACTAACAAAAGAATGACACTAGACCATTTTAACAATCCAGATGCCAGAAAACAATGGAGTAATGTATTCGAAAGGCTAAGATAAAATAACTGTCAACCTAGATTTCCATAATCTTTTGACATGGTTTGGCTGTGTCCCCACCCAAATCTCATCTTGAGTTGTAGTTCCCATAATCCCCACATGTTGTGGGAGGACCCAGTGAGAGGTAATTGAATCCAGGGCTGGTTACCTCCATGCTGTTCTCATGACAATGAGTGAGTTTTCACAAGATCTGATGGTTTTGTAAGGGGCTTTTCCCACCCCCGCTTCACTCTGCACTTCTCCTTGCTGCCGCCACATGAAGAAGGACATACTTGCTCCCCTTCTGCCATAATTGTAAGTTTCCTCAGGCCTCCCCAGCCATGCTGAACGGTGAGTCAATTAAACCTTTTTCCTCTATAAATTACCCAGTCTTGGATATGTCTTTATTAGCAGTGTGAGAATGGACTTTTCCAACGGGAATGAAAGAGCTTCTCAACCACAAATTTTCATGGGAAAAAAAACAACAAATAAACTGGAAGGAAACAATGGGATATAAAAAGCAAAGCTCTAATGGGAAAAAAATTATTAAAACTTACCTTACATGGATGTTTATGTGGATTCAATGAGATACTACATATAGTGTTAGCAATGTGTCTTACACAAAGTAAATACTCAATAAATGGTGCCTATTCATTAATCCTGAAGATAAAGACAACCCTGCACATGTTTTCATTATAAAAGTTAGGTCTTCTAAAACTCTTCCATGTTATTACTTTAAAATGCCCATATTGAGAATTGTGGTATATTTACTCCAGTATTTTTCTACATAGCTTTACACATACATTCTCATCTATGAATATAATTTTATAACCTGCTTTTTTTCACTGGATATGCTGCTATCATACTTCATCTTCACAACTGTTATTTTAAATGGCTGTACAATATTAAGGCTGATTAAGGTAAAAATTTGCAACTTAAACATTATGGGGAGATGAACTAGTATTCAATATTTATAAGCTTAAAAAATTCTGGCAGATTCCATATCAAGAATTCTGTAATAATTACTTAGCCAAAAACCTCTAATTTTTTATTTATTTTAAGAAACATATTGTAACTGACAATATTTGGTATTTTTAAAGATTCTACAAGGAGTAGAACTTTTTAATGGTATTTTCTTTTCTTTTCTTTTCTTTTCTTTTCTTTCTTTCTTTATTTATTTTTGACAGAGTTTCACTCTTGTTGGCCAGGCTAGAGTGCAATGGTGTGATCTTGGTTCACTGCTACCTCTGCCTCCTGGGTTCAAGTGATTCTCCTGCCTCAGCCTCCCAAGTAGCTGGGATTATAGGCATGCATCGTCACCTCTGGCTAATTTTTGTATTTTTAGTAGAGACGGGGTTTCACCATGTTGGCCAGGCTGGTCTCGAACTCCTGACCTCAGGTGATCCACCCACCACAGCCTCCCAAAGTGCTGGGATTACAGGGATAAGCCACGGCACCTGGCCTTTAATGGTATTTTCTAATCAACATTTAAATGCCAGTAAAAGAAGATATCCTTATTGATTATAAAATGGAGTATGCAATGTAGCTTTCAGCTTATTTTTAATTCACTACAGAACATCATCACGGATGCTTCTCTCAGTATAAATCCTGTTATGGACACAGGACAGGTATATGTACACCTTATTCTACTGTATCAGGAGTTAGAATCTGAATGTTTTATGAATCTGAGTGTCACGTAATACTTTACCTGTTCTAGATATAGGTTGATAGAAGCAACTCTGTCTTCTGTTTTCTAAGTGATATTAAATAGTTTGTTCTATCAGCTAAAATTATTTCCTTGTCTTTCTTCTTCTTTATGCACCATAATGTGGAAGGAAAATTCTTGAATTCCATTTGTTCATCCAACAAACATTTATGGATTGCAGAGATGTAAGCTATGACAGACACAGAATCAAGTGGGGCCCAGGAATCTGTGTTTTCAATGAATTTTCCAGGAATGTGTGCCACTGACAGGTAATGGAAACCACTGACTGATGACCGAGGATCACTTATGAACTCATTACAGATAGGCAAGAGATGTGAAAGGCATAAACTGGGACAGTGGGAAGAGGGAGGAAGAAGAAACAGATGTTCAGAAATGCTTAAGGGGTAAAATCAGCAATTGGCCAGGGTTGGTGGAGAGAGGTAGTACAAAAAAAATAAAGAAAGAATAGATTCCAAATTTCCATCATGGATTTTCAAAGTTGTGGTAGTCCCAGGAACTGAAAATTCAAGTAAAGAGGTACACACTTTAAAGAGAGAAGTGTGAGTTCAGCTTGGCTCTGTTGACTTCAAGGTGCCCATGGGAGATCCAGGGGGAAGTGTCAAGAAGAAAGCTGGATATCCAAGTCCAAAGTTCAGGACCAGAGCTGAAGATGCACATTTCAGAGTGATCCACCGAGAAGTGATAGCTGAAACCATGAGAATCCGGGATGATGACACACAGAGACGGGAGGAGAGAGATTGAGAGAGAGGGTGGGTGAGAGAGAGAGAGAGAGAGAGAGAGAGAGAGAGAATGAGCCAAGGTTGAAAACTTGGGGCCCTTAACTCCACAGTGGAGATCACACAATTGTATTTGTTAGCATTTTTAATGTAACCCAAATGTTTTAGCACATCACAAATACTAACAAAGAAAATGTTTGGAAGTTTATTTCAGCATAGCATTCACAGTTTTTACATTAAATCTTCTTGAATCTCTTTTTTGTAGGGATAAATTCTAGTTAAACAGCTATTGAATTAAAAATACAATCAGATTATGTCAGAATTTAGCCTTTGGAATGAGGGAAAGAAGGGGAGTGATGCTGGGATATGAGCCCACTGCTAAAGAATTTGGCTGGGAAATTCTTCCTTGAGAGAGAACAAATCCAAACCCTTGTTCCTTGAGAGAGAACAAACCCAGTATCTTAGCCATCATCCTCAGACTTTCTAAGACACCCTGATAACTGGAAAAGGGACTGAAGAGTTGTCCTCCCATGGGTCAGATGACTTTGGGATGAATGAACCTTGTTCCAGACATTGGGCCACAGGAAAATCGGTCATCTGTTCCTAAAATCACTACCATGCAACTGATTTATTGGACCATTGAAAGTTAAACATTACTTGTTTTTATAAGCAGGTCCAGGCATTTTTTCTGAAATCTACCCAGGAATATCAGAAAGTCATCTGCAAGTAGAATATGAAAAGCTAGAGAGACCTGGACTTTAGGAGGAATCAGTCATTTAAAGAGCAACATCTTTTATACTTGGAAATTCTTGACACAGCATGGAAAAGTGAGATTCATTTCTTTCTACGTCTCCGATTGAAGGGGCATTTACACAAGGTCGTAGAAGTACTAACACTAGAGGAACTGGAATATTCCCCTGAAGGGGTCCTATACACCTGTTATCCAAAGCGGTACAAAATTCCTTAAATTACTGAGATCCCAGAGGAGTTCCATGTGTTTCTGCTGACACCATCACAAAATTCAGCAGCAATCCACTCCTCCAAGGTAAGCACTGATGGTCAGTATGTTTGTTTAATGAATGAATAAATGAATGGATAGATGAATGAATGAAGCAAACTCTATATCAGGACAAAAATGTCATATTGAGTGATTCACTAAGAATAAATCCAGAGAGATATAGAGATGAAAAACATGAGAGAGAACACAGAAGGGCAAACTGTATTCAGATTATGCCAGGACATGAAAAGGGTGACCCATAGATGCCTTCTGCTATTGTTAGTCCTCAGAGGTATTTCTAACACCCATTTCGGCATCCAGAAGCCCTGGGAGTTTTCTGATAAAATACAGAAGCTCTATTGATACCCTTTGCAGAATCTTGGGGGATTTTGTTGTCTTTGTGATGCTTGCCCATACCAGAGGACTCAGCCATGCACTTCTCAAGCTTGGCTTAGAAGGCTGCATTTGAGCCAAGGCTTAAATAATACAAAAAGAGAAATCAGATTCATTTCCCAGCCCCTCACAGTTCCATCTCCTTGTTCTTCCCATGACAATAGATGACCAAGAGGAGCCAGAATCAGCAGAGGCCAGCATAGAGGCCCTTCCAAAGCAGTCTGTGTCTCATTTGCTCTCTTATGGCTAACAACAGCGCACCCATAAGACCTGAAAGGTTTCCAGATGGATTCCAGCTTTACTCAACCCCTTGGTCCTAAGGATATCAGATGAGTTCTTCCTCAAGTGTTTCAGACAAATACCAAACTTACCAAATTGGTATTACCAAGCACCAAAATGAAATAAATTTATGTGTCCACTAGAACACAGTACCAAAATTAAATAAATTCATGTGTCTGCTAGAACACAGTACCAAAATTCAATAAATTCTTGTGTCCACTAGAACACAGTACCAAAATTAAATAAAATCTTGTGTTCATCAAAGCATTCCAAGACAAGGGGGTCATGCTTTGTCATTAGGTGTCCTTATTTAATATTAGATTGAGATATATAAAATCGCTGACATAGTCGACCTTTTTTTTTTTTTTTTGAGACAGAGTTTAACTTGTTGCCCAGGCTGGAGTGCAGTGGCACTATCTTGGCGCACTGCAACCTCTGCCTCCCAGGTTCAAGTGATTCTCCTGTCTCAGCCTCCCAAGTAGCTGGGATTACAGGCGCCCACCACCATGCCTGGCTAATTTTTACATTTTTAGTAAAGATGAGTTTTCACCATGTTGGTCAGGCTGGTCTCGAACTCCTGATCTCAAGTGATCCACCCGCCTTGGCCTCCCAAAGTGCTGGATTACAAGCATGAGCCATTGCGCCCAGCTGTATTCAACCATTTATTACCTATAAAGATGGTAATTTTATAAGGCTCAGCTTAATAGATGAGGAAATACTAGGAGAGCAAAGGCTAACTGTGCCTAATCCTAGAAATAGGGGAAAACATTAACGAAGGCAGATGTGCCTCTGAAATGCTGCTGAGGTAGAAAGTAGCCCTAGATGCTTATCAAAGACTTCCTAACATTCCCACGCACGATCTCATAGCACAAGTCCCCTTTTCTCCTTGAATGCTATCAAAAACCTCTTATGACGCATCCCTCAAAATTGCTCACACTCAGTTATTTCAACAGCCTCCTCTGAGCTTTAGGGAGGTCAGCTGTGTTTCACAACTGGGAAAGATTATGTAACTAGAGCAGGCAGGCAGCTGTGAAGAGCAAGGGTGCAGCATGGGCTCCAGGTCTCCCTGGCCCTGACCTGGACTCCAGGCAGCCTGGGAAGACACAGGCATTCATGTCCTTTCCTGAAACGGGGTCCAGGGTCTTGACGTGTCCAGGGTCTTGACCAAGCAACTCCTTCACCTAATCAGTATCTGTCTAAAAAGAAAAATGTCAAAAACAAAAAATACTCCCTTTACACATTCAAAGTCAATTCCGAAAATGATACAGACACATACACACACATTTAGAACTTCCCAAAGTCTTCCCAGTGGAACAAACTACCGAGTCCTTGAATTAATAAACAAATACGGACATTGGTTTTAAGTGAATATTATCCGTTTTTTTCTTTTTTTTTTTTTTTTTTTGGCAGTCTCTTTACTCAAGAACAAGGTTCTTTTCTAGAAAAATTTTAACTTATACACACAGAGAGAGAACTTTTCCATTTACAATTCTCAAGAACTCTTTGTCTCACAATTAAAAGGTGGACAAATAATTCTAGATAGCCATGACATGGTATCCTAAACTCCCCTAAGCTCCCTGACTTCCTGCCCTCAAAGTGTCAGGCATTGACCTACAAATCAGCTCACTTTTCCCTTCAAGTTTCAGCACCAAGCTCTCATGTGGAAGGTTGGGAGCTATGTTGGCATCCACATGGAGACCCCTTTGCATACGCTGGGGGCAAGAAGAAGAGTTTCTCCACAAAAGCTAGAGTTTAATCCCTACCCCCGCCTTCCAGGATGAGCACAGCACCCTTGTGGGCAATGCCCCAAGCCCTCTTTCCTTAGCTAAGTGGGAAGAAAAGTCAGAGGAGGACAAAGAGGAACTAAAGAGAAAGAGAGCACCAACCTCCTCCCAAAAGAGGAGATCTGGCCCTGCCTCTCCTCTCTCCCACCTCCTGTTCAGAGCAGCCTCAGCCTTCTCAAACCTCCATCCTGTGGACAGAAAAATCACTCAAGATGAAGACAAGAGAACATCTCAATGTGAGTTTGGGTCCCTCTGCTTGTCATGATGCAAGCTCTCCTCATTGAAATGTCCTCACAGTGAAATCAGTAACCAATCGACTATCTTTAGTCTTTGACCTATTTTGGTAACAACACTCCTTCCTTTTGAAGGGGAGTGGGGATAAAGGGGACGGTGAATTTCCCTTAGCTTGTTAAGCACCTATCCCCTCTTTCTGAACCTTTGGCCATGATTTACTGCAGCTTTCTGGGGTTGGCTTAGCTCTGCCCGTGGTTATATAATACCTCCACAAAAACTTCAGAGCCCGAAGGATCCTGCCCTCCTCTTGGATCACATGGTACAGTAGCTCACCTAAACTGCTAAAACTCTCAAAATGAGACTCCAAGAACTTGTCTTATAGTCAGTTATATCCTGATGCACTCTGGAGCTCGCGGAATGTGTACACAGCAAGCCAGTGGGGGCTGCTTATCCTCTCTGGAAGGACAGGTGAACTAGCAGATGATGTTCTATGAATTCCTTTAACCTTATTCAGCCTCTGAACCTTATTCAGCAGCGAGGAGAAGGCCTCATGGCAGGAGCATCTTCTACCCCTCAAACAGAGAGAGGCTGCACCCTGTAAAACCTGCCCCCACTGTTAACAGGGAGGAACTTCCTACACCACCACCTCTCCCACTCTACCCCTCAACCAAGAAGCGGGCTAAGCTCCACTCATAACACTGTAGCTGCTCCCAAGCACCTTCCCTTGTGAAGTCAGTGAGATGGTTGCCCCAATGTGCCAAAAAGTGAAACGGACTCCTGGAGGGAGCACAGCCAGGACAGCCCTGCCAGCCAAGCTCAGGATGCTGAAGCGGAAAGCTGGTCCTGTCTCTTTCACTTCTTCCTCCGATTCTACCCCAACCTCCACATGGTGCACAATCTCCACATTCTGCACAAGACCCCGTTTCAGGAAAGGACATGAATGCCTGTGTCTTCCCAGGCTGCCTGGAGTCCAGCTCAGGGCCAGGGAGACCTGGAGCCCATGCTGCACCCTTGCTCTTCACAGCTGCCTGCATGCTCTAGTTACATAATCTTTCCCAGCTGTGAAACACAGCTGACCTCCCTAAAGCTCAGAGGAGGCTGTTGAAATAACTGAGTTTGAGCAAGGGAACCCCCTGCCCCTTCCTCAGCCCTTCCAATGCGCAGCCCTGGATCCCCTCTCAAGCCAAACTCAGAGATGTCACTATACATGCATTTTGCCTGTTCTCTAATATGATCTATCCTTTCTGTGGGGGAATGATTTGGTTTGTCACCTCATCTGACTTTCCAGGACCCCCACACCACTTCCTCTTGTCTAAGGCCAACTATATTCCCATTTCCCAGGCACTTTTGTAGTGTTTGTTTTCCCTGTCAAAGGCAGCTGAGAGTTTTATACCATCACCTAAATGTCACACAAGAAGACTGAGACTTGAGATCCATTTTAATACGAGTGGAGTTTAGAGGCTTATAGTCCCTGGAGAACTTAATCTTCCATTTGATTTTTAATCTTTTTTAAGTTTTAATGATTGGCATGGCCAGATGGACATCCTTATCTCAACCTCAATTATGGTTCCAATATGTTGGCACCAGAAGGTTGGACTTAACGACGCCCTTTCAATAACAATACCATTCAATAATAACACCCTGTTGCCCTAAAGAACTGGTCATCATTCATGATGTTGCAACACAGTGACCCACACACAGAGATGAGATGTTGAAATGGGAAATATTAATAAGGTCTAAGGGAATGGTCAATTTCAACAGTCAGTTTCAAAAATTACTGCCTCTAGATAGCATTTCACTTAAACTGGTTTATATCTCAATTCTGCTATGCTTTGTTCTCACCTCACCACTAAAATCACTCTCCCCAAAGTCCCCAATGCCCTCTGGGCTACTGGATACAATGGACTCTCTTTGATCCTGAGCCTCTCAGCAGATTCATCACAGTTGACCCCACTCCCTCCTTCTTAAACCACTCGCTTTCCTTCGTTTCTGTGATGCTTCACCCTCCTGCTTCCTCCTCCTCTGTTTGCTTTTTGGTGTTTTTTGGTTTTTTTGGATTTTTGTTGTTGTTGTTACTGCAGATTCCCATTTTTTCTGCCCATCCTTTAAATTTTGGTATTCTCGGACTCCATTCTGGACCTCTTGGGTTTTATTCTATAGGCATTCCCTAGATACTCTTATCCACTAGTAAATAACTGTAAGCATTTTGAGGACAAGGCTTATGCCACTCACCCTGTATCCTCAGCCCTAAAACAGTGCCTAAACATAGGGTACACCTAATAAATATTGGATAGGTTGAACTGATTTTTTTTTTCTGCAGTCAAATCAAATCTATGGCTGACTCCCAGACCCACTCCATCAGTCCCTATATTTCCCTACAAAAAGTGTAACATTCACTATACTGTACATCTTAAAGAAAGACAGGGATCATTCTTCCCTGTACCTTTCTCCTGTCCCTTGGGTAAAATTTCTCAGGTTAAACTCCTGAGTAGAGTTTTTCAACCTGTGGTTCACTGCCTGTTAAGGGTCGTAAAGTTAATTTACTATGTTACAAACACCTTTCTTTTTATTGCTTTTATTATTATACTTTCGGTTCTAGGGTGCATGTGCACAATGTGCAGGTTTGTTACATATGTATACATGTGCCATGCTGGTGTGCTCTACCCATTAACTCGTCATTTACATTAGGTATATCTCCTAATGCTATCCCTCCCTGCTCCCCCAACCCCACGACAGGCCCTGGTGTGTGATGTTCCCCACTCTGTGTCCAAGTGTTCTCATTGTTCAATTCCCACCTATGAGTGAGAACATGTGGTGTTTGGTTTTCTGTCCTTGCAATAGTTTGCTGAGAAGGATGATTTCCAGCTCCATCCATGTTGCTACAAAGGACATGAACTCATCCTTTGTTATGGCTGCATACTATTCCATGGTGTATATGTGCCATATATTCTTAATCCAGCCTATCATTGATGGACATGTGGGTTGGTTCCAAGTCTTTGCTATTGTGAATAGTGCCGCAATAAACATACGTGTGTGCATGTGTCTTTATAGCAACATGATTTATAATCCTTTGGGTATATACCGAGTAATGGGATGGCTGGGTCAAATGGTATTTCTAGTTCTAGATCCTTGAGAAATTGCCACACTGTCTTCCACAATGGTTGAACTAGTTTACAGTCCCACCAACAATGTAAAAGCTTTCCTATTTCTCCACATCCTCTCCAGCACCTGTGATTTCCTGACTTTTTAATGACTACCATTTTAACTGGTGTGAGATGGTATCTCATTGTGGTTTTGATTTGCATTTCTCTGATGGCCAGTGATGATGAGCATTTTTTCATATATCTGTTGGCTGCCTAAATGTCTTCTTTTGATAAGTGTCTGTTCATATCCTTTGCCCACTTTTTGATGGGGTTGTTTGATTTTTTCTTGTAAATTTGTTTAAGTTATTTGTAGATTCTAGATATTAGCCCTTTGTCAGATAGGTAGATTGCAAAAATTTTCTCCCATTCTGTAGGTTGTCTGTTCACTCTGATGGTAGCAAACACCTTTTTTTTGTTTGTTTGTTTGTTTGTTTGTTTGTTTGTTTTGAGATGGAGTTTCACTCGTGTCACCCAGGTTTGAGTACAATGGCACAATCTCAGCTCACTGCAACCTCCACCTCCTGGGTTCAAGCGATTCTCCTGTCTCAGCCTCCCAAGTAGCTGGGATTACAGGCATGCACCACCATGCCCAGCTAATTTTTGTATTTTTAGTAGAGACAGGGTTTCACCATGTTGGCCAGGCTGGTCTTGAACTCCTGACCTCAGTCAATCCACCCTTCTCAGCTTCCCAAAGTGCTGGGATTACAGGCGTGAGCCACCGTGCCCGGCCAACAAACACCATTTTTAATTAAGTCAAATAGGATATAATGACACACAAAATACCAAAATATTTTACACATAGTAAGGGAAAGTATTTATTTCTTAAGGATCTGTCTGTCTGCATATACACATGAGTGGACTGGTAAAAATGTAATATGTACATCTCACAGGGGAATATGGTTGAAAAAAGTTGGAGAAATACTGCTCTGAAGTACCCATTCCCTATATCCAGGTCAAATGTAACCCCAGTTATTACTTCTTCCTCCAATTCTACCCCAACCTCCACCCCAACAACATAGAGTGATATATGTCCTCCTTTTCAGCCCTAACAAACCTTGCAAACTTAAATTCACTCCAGAGCAAGTTCAAAATAAGCCTTTTCATTTAAATAGTTTCATGAAAGGACAGGCTACTCAAAAATTGGGGGCTTGTGTTGTCACTTCAGTTTTTTCTTCTTTTAAACAAATTTCATCAAAATAAAAATCAATAGAACATGGTATATTTTTCCAAAATATATTTTTATAGCATCAAAATAACTAGATAATATCTATGAAATTCTACAAACAGGTGACAAGATTGGGCCACCGCAGATACTACTTAGGCCTGTGAAGGTGACCCACAGTGCTTGCACTCTGTCTCCTCCAGAGGGTTTACAAAGGTTACAGCTAGGCATCTACTCCAGATCCTAGAAATAAGGGTATTCATTGTAGTACACTCTCCTTTCCAATCGTTGTGGCTTTTTGAAATCCTGGGATAATATATCTGGCTGATAGTAACTTGGGAGAGTGTCACCTTCTCTCTTAATGGCTTGCCTTTTTTTTTCTTTTTTTTTTCTTTCTTTTTTTTTTTTTTGAAACAGATTCTCACTCTGTCACCCAGGTTGGAGTACATTGGCACAATTACAACTCACTGCAATCTCCGCCTCCCAGGTTCAAGCAATCCTCCCACCTCAGCTTCCTGAGTAGCTAGGACCACAGAGGTGTGCCACCAAGCCGTTAATTTTTTTATTTTTCATAGAGACGGATTTTCACCATGTTGGCCAGGCTGGTCTCGAACTCCCAGACTCAAGCGATCCCCCCAACCTCAGCCTCCCAAAGTGCTGGGATTACAGGCATGAGCCACCACACCTGGCCAATGGTTTGCTTTTTTAATGTGTTCATTTTTCAACCAAGACATATATAGGTTACAGGAAGCCTCTTGACCCAGCACGACATACACCACTGTCTGAGACCTCATTGGAGAGCTGGGATTGTCCCTTTGTCATGCAGCCATTGCCCTTCATCCTGGGAAGCATTTGTTCTTCTTTCTGGGAGTTCTCAGCACCTCTGAACTCTTCATCCTTACGTGCAGATAGACTGGGCTTCGTTACCTGCCTTCGGTGCTTCTCCCCTAGCCCAGCACTCAAAACAAAAACATGAATTGTATCATTGGTATATGCCATCCAGAGGAAAGAAGAAAAACCTTCTAAAGATTTAATAATATGGAAGCTCTAAGTAATAGGGACAGGTAAACACCTGTAATATTGCTCAATGCAGAGTGGCAGAAAATGAGACTGGAGAAACCATCCTGTAACCTGGATACCAGGAAAAATCAGATGTATCAGCAAACACAATCATCCTGCAGGAGAAAGTGACACACAGTCACAATAGTGCAGGGCTTAAGGTTCAGGAGTGTCACTGAATGAGTTCCGATCCCAGTTCTACCACTTACTAGTTGTGGGGCTTTGGGCAGGTACCTAACCACTCTGAGTCCCAGTTTCCTCACCAAAAATGGGGACAATGGCAGTGCCTGCCTCATAGAATTGTGAAGATTGAGGGATGCAACACATGTACCTGCACGTGACCAACTGACCATGTTAGCTGCTAATGTCGCTTATGCTCTTGTTATCACTAATAAGCAAACTCACTCTAGACAGGTGTTTACTCATTCACTTATTCATTCATTCAATATTTACATCAAGTACCTGTTACATGAACATTCAGCCTCAAACATGACAGACACACTCCAATTTTGGCCAAGGTGGTAGCACTGTTCATCAAGCTTCTCTATGGCTCAAGTAAAATATCACTTGTATATTTCTGCCCAATTTTAAGCCCACCAAAGGGCCTTTTGGTCACAGTTTGACTTTCCTGTAGATGTGCCTGCAGGAAGAGTGCACAGCACTGGCTGCAGTCTGGTTTCTCCCTGTAAATTAATGCGGTGGGTCTGGTTTCCACAGCAGTCTCTGGGGAGTTTGAGGAGTCTTCTAGGGGCCAATCCAATCTAGAGCTCTGATACAGTCAGGAATCGACTGGGTGAAGAAACTGACTTTACCTCAGGCTATAATGAATGCCACCTTGCAAAGGCCTGGTTGACCATATGTCTCTTCCCTTAGTGCCGTTTCTCCAGGCCTTGAATCCCTGCCCAGTGGGCTGGCACCTGTGTGCTCTCATCTGCATGCAGCTGAGGTATAGGGACAAGAGCGACAGGTTGGGCCCTGCAGACCTCTCCCTGAGCCCACTCCTACCACAGGTAGCCACCTGACTCTGGGAGGACAGTTTGGAGTGCAAGGACCTCATTCTCCAGGGTTATTGACAGGATTCAGTAGTGTGGGAAAGATATAGGTGGTACCATCTGGAAATCAGGTGAAAGACAATCACAGTCATAGGATCCCTATCACATGCCTCCAGCACTCAAGCCTGCCAGGAAGTGGGGGAGCAGGGAATTGCAGGGTAGTAGGGTGTGAACCTGTGTAGATCCAGCAGCAGAGAAGAGCTGGCTTCTGGTGAGGACAGGGCTGTCTCTTGGTCACTGCTGTGGGACCCAACTGAGCAGTCTAGATGGACTAGTAAGCCACCTGCTGATGTCACCTGAAGCCTCCCTGGGTCCAATAAATTCCCCAACTGCCTGCTAATCGCCAGCATTAGGTATTGCTTAAGGGATGTCTTAGGTGTCTTATGTGAGTTAAGGCAGCAGTTAGCTACTGCTAATAACAGCATATGAGTAGGGAGAAAGTTATATAAATCAACAATAAAAACCCTTTGATGGCTTCTCTTGAGCTGATGATAAAACATATAGTTCTTAACATGGCTTCCAAAGCCTTGCATGACCCTGCTGACCTTTCCTGAGGCTCCTTGTGCCACAATTACTGCATTCAGGCCACATGGCCTTCTTCAGCATCTTACATGGGCCCAGCTATTCCTTTCTTTAAGGCCTTTCCACATGCTCCCTGGTTCAGTCAGGGTCCTCCAGAGAAACAGAACCAATAGGATATATGCACTCATATGTCTGTATGCATATCATCCATGCATCTATAATACATATGCATATATTACACATATGTATTTACATATATATGCACATAAAGAGATTTATTTGAAGGAATTGGCTCGTGCAATTGTGATGGCTGACAAGTCAAAATCTGTACAGCAGGCTAGCAGGCTGAAAACTCAGGCAGGGCTCCTATGTTGCAGCCTTGAAGCAGAATAATTCCTTCTTCTTTGGGAAACCTCAGTTTGGGCTTGGGCCTTCAACTAATTGGATGAGGCTCACCCACATTACCAAGAGTAATCTTTTCTTAAAGTCAAGTGATTGTCAATGTTAGTCACATCTACAAAATACCTTTACAGCAATATCTAGACTAGTGTTGAACCAAACAACTGGGTACCATAACCCAGCCATGTTGACACACAAAGTTAACCATCATGCCCTGCCTGTCTGCCTGGGATTTCCCCCACATCCTCGCCTGACTGGGACCTTCTTACGCTTGGATACCAGCATAAAGGTCACATCTTCAGGAAGCCAGCTATGACCCCTCAGCTTATGTAGGTGCCCACAGTTGTTCCCCTGGTAGCACCTGATATTTTTCCTCGATTGCCCTCTCCCACATCTCTGTGTGTCTGTGTATTTCCTCATTGTATCTCTCCTAGTTGAACCTAAACTCCATCAGGGCAGGGTCATGTAGGTTTTAGTCACCACCGCAAGGCTGCTGTAGCCCACAGAGTGTCTCTGGACACATTAGAGAAAGGGTCCCTTCCTGCAGGTGGATGTGCCCCTCACAGTTAGGGTCTGGTGAGCAGAATGTGGGCTGGATGTCATCCCACTGCCTCCAGCCCTTGTGCAGGAGTCAGACTGCACACCCAAGTGGAACAGTGGCAGATGGTAGGTGAGATGGTGCCTTCCATAGGAGATGGGATGAACGAGCATTCCCCTGACACAGCTGTGCAGGGCCCAGGTTCTGGGATGCTTGAACTTTGCCCCAGGGACATCTAACCCAGAGACCCCTGATGGCAGGCAGCCCTACTAAGAGGATACATCAGAATTGGCTGGAAGGGGCATGTGTACCTTGTAGAAGCTTTGACTCAGTTTAGCACTCTGTTTATAATTTGAGCAAAGCTTTTTAAAGCCTGTTATTTTTTAAATTCCGAATACAGAGGATAAACCCTTGGGTAAACCCTTGGGCACGGGCCCAACTAGGAGCATCAGCCAAAAATAAAGACGTTTCTAAACTCTACTAATCCTTTCAAAGCCCAATTCGTGTTGTGGTTAATACCTGAAACTCCAGCTGGCTTCACCACCCCACCCACACAGTCCCCTTGGCCATGTGCATGCCAGGCCTCAGCCAATCTCTCACTGTTTGGCAAGTTTGCCAGCTTCTGAATTGCTGTCTGGGCCTACCCTCTTCCAGGACAGGATGAGGCAGTTCCCTACACAGATAGAAACCAAGCTCTGCAGCAGAGCTCAGAGCTGCCCTAGAACTGGTCATGAGGGACATTTGAAAAGGCCATCATCTTCAAAAAAGAATGACCCCAGGTAGACATGATTCGGAAGAGGTGAGAAGTTGTCAGCCAGGACTAACATGTTTGTTCTACCAATGGTGGATTTAGTCAACAAATATTTGCTGAGCCCCTGCATAAATCTGGTGCTGGGCAAGGCCCAAGGATTCAACAGTGAACAAGATAGAGGTCCTACTCTGGCTTTCTCCAAGGCCTACCAGCCGGATGCTCCTGGGATGAAAGGGAGGGAACAGCTTCAGATGCTTTTCTAAATCAGCTCAGGCAAGGGGTCATCGTGCCCACTACCTCCCCAACTCCCCACAGGCTGGGTGTCCTCGAGTATGCTTATTAAAAATTCTGTTTTGGAATCTTGAAGATCATGGTGGATGGGAGGCAGCACTAGATTGCAGCTCCCACTCAGATGTCAGAGCAGTGGGTGGAGGCTCACATTGTAACTTTCACTCCAGAACGACTGCAGGAATAAATCAGGAAAGCTGAGAGAACCCACAGACCCTCTGAAGAAAGCAAATTGCTCCTGCGGGACCCAGGAGACACCCCAAATACTGTGAGGGCCCAAACTGTGGAAGTGGAAAAGGGGGAGTGTCCATCCCGAAACACACACCATCACTGGGGAACCTGACGATCTAGATCATGGGAGAAGATTCTGACTTTACCTGGAGCTGAGTGAATTTAGAGAGCCAAATGAAATACAGGGGTAGAGGAAGCAGCAGGAAAAGGCCTGTGGGCTTGCTGGGTCCCCTAGCAAGCCATTTCTGCCTTGCCTCACAGGGGTCCTTGAGGAGGGCTGCCAGAGGCACTGGGGAAAGGCCAAAGGAGAAGAAAACCTCCAGCTGAACTTAGTCACAATTTGAACCAATCCAGAAGTGTCCTGGCCAGAGCTTGGGGGAGGGTGTGAACAGGGTATGCAGGCTCCACAGGTGGTGGAGGCATGAAAGCCCTAGTTGCTTTCACAGCTGGGAGGCGGGTAGCCTGGGGCAAGTTCTCAGCCCTGCTCACCCAGTGCCAGGAAACAGACTCGGCGCCATTAATGGGGCACAGTGGGAGTGAGACTGGCCCTTCGGGTTGCGTGGGAGCTGGGTGAGGCTGTGACTACTGGCTTTCCCCTACTTCCCTAACAGCCTGCACAACACGGTAGAGGTAGCCATAATCCTCCTGGGAACAAAACTCCATTGACCTGGGAACTATACCTCCATTCCTCACAGTACCTACAGCAAGACCCACCCAAGGAGTATCCAAGCTTAGACACGCCTAGCCCTGCCCCCACCTGATGGTCCTTCCCTACCCACCCTGGTAGCAGAAGACAAAGGGCATATACTCTTAGGAGTTCTAGGGCCCCACCCACCACCTGTTCCTCCCCATACTACCATAGCTGATGCTCTCTTGAAAGCGTCACCTCCCAGCAGGAGGCCAACCAGCACAAAAATAGTGCATTAAACAACCACAGCTAAGGGCCCTCACAGAGTCCATTTAACCCCCCTGCCACTTTCACCAAAGCAGGTGCTGGTATCTACGGCTAAGAGACTCACAGACGGTTCACATCACAGGACTCTGTGCAGACAACCCTCAGTACCAGCCTGGAGCCTGGTAATCTTGCTGGGTGGCTAGATTCAGAAGAGAGATAACAATCACTACAGCTTGGCTCTCAGGAAGCCACATCCCTAGGAAAAGGAGGAGAGTACTACATCAAGGAAACATCCCATGGGACAAAAGAATCTGAACAACAGCCTTCGGCCCTGGACCTTCCCTCTGACAGAGCCTACACAAATAAGAATGAACCAGAAAACCAAATCTGGTAATATGACAAAACAAGGTTCTTTACCACCCCCAAAAAATTAGACTAGCTCACCAGCAATGGATCCAAACCAAGAAAAAATCCCTGATTTACCTGAAAAAAAAACTCAGATGGTTAGTTACTAAGCTAATCAGGGAGGCACCAGAGAAAGGTGAAGCTCAATATAAGGAAGTCAAAAAAATGATACAAGAAATGAGGGGAGAAATTTTCAATGAAATAAATAGCATAAATTAAAAACAATAAAAACTTCAGGAAACAATGGATGCACTTACAGAAATGCAAAATGCTCTGGAAAGTCTCAGCAATAGAATTAAACAAGCAGAAGAAAGAACCACAGAACTCGAAGACAAGGTTTTCAACTTAACCTGAGAGAGGAGAGAAGGAGACCTCCATATTGTCGTATGTTGTTTTATACTCAGTACCTGTTTTAAGAAGAAACAAGGAAACAAAACCAAAGGCAGGCAGCCTGACGCCAGGCACCAGACCCAAAAACCAGGCCTGGGCCTGCCTGACCTTAGCCCGATAGTTAAAATTCAACCCATGACCTAGCAACCGATGTTACCCATAGATTCCAGACATTGTATGGGAAGACATTGTGAAACTTCTCGTTCTGTTCTGTTCCACTCTGATTACAGGTGCTTGCAGCCCCTGTCAGAGAATCCCCTAGATTGTTCAATCAATCACGACCCTTTCATGCAAAACTTTCAGTGTTGTGAGCCCTTAAAAGGGACAGAAATTGTGCACTCGACAAGTTCAGATTTTAAGACGCTAGTCTGCTGATGCTTCCAGCTGATTAAAGCCACTTCCTTCACTATCTCGGTGTCTGTGGGGTTTTGTCTGCGGCTCATCCTGCTACAAACCCAATCCAGCAAAGACAAAGAAAAAAGAATATGAAAATATGAACAAAGTCTCCAAGAAGTCAGGGATTATGTTATACGACCAAACCTAAGAATAATCGGTGTTCCCGAAGAAGATTAGAAAGTTTGGAAAGCATATTTGGGGGCATAATCAAGGAAAACTTTGGCAGCCTTGCTAGAGACCTAGACATCCAAATACAAGAAGCTCAAAGAGCACCTGGGAAATTAATCACAGAAAGATCATCACCTACGCACATAGTCACCAGGTTATCTAAAGTTAAGATGAAGGAAAGAATCTTAAGAGCTGTGAGGCAAAAGCACCAGGTAAGCTATAAAGGAAAATTTATCAGATTAACAGCAGATTTCTCAGCAGAAACCCTACAAGTTAGAAGAGATTGGGGACTTATCTTCAGCCTCCTCAAACAAAACAATTATCAGCCAATAACTTTGTACCCAGTGAAGCTAAACATCATAAATGAAGGAAAGATACAATCTTTTTCAGACAAACAAATGCTGAGAGAATTCACCATTACCAAGCCAGCACTACAAGAACTGCTAAAAGGAGCTCTAAATCTTGAAACAAATCCTGGAAACACATCAAAACAGAATCTCTTTAAAGCATAAATCTCACAGGACCTATAAAACAAAATACAATTAAAAAAAAAAAACAACAAGATAACAGGCAACAAATAGCACAATGAATGGAATGGTACCTCACATCTTAATAATAACATTGAATGTAAATGGCCTAAATGCTCTACTTAAAAGATACAGAAGCGCAGAATTCACTGACCATCTGCTGCCTTCAAGAAACTCGCCTAACACATAAGGACTCACATAGACTTAAGGTAAAGGGGTGGAAAAGACATGTCATGCAAATGGACACCAGAAGTGAGCAGGGGTAGCTATTCTTATATCAGACAAAACAAACTTCAAAGCAACAGCAGTTAAAGAAAGACAAAGAGGGCCCTTATATAATGGTAAAAGGCCTTGTCCAACAGGAAAATATCACAATCTTAAATATATACTCACCTAACACTGGAGCTCCCAAATTATAAAACGATTACTAATAGACCTAAGAAATGAGATAGACAGCAACACAGTAACAGTGGGGGACTTCAATACTCCACTGACAGCACTAGACAGGTCATCAAGACAGAAAGTCAACAAAGAAACAATGGATTTAAACTATACCTTGGAACAAATGGATTTAACAGATATTTACAGAACATTCTACCCAATAACCATAGACTATATATTCTGTTCTTCAGCACATGGAACTTTCTCCAAGATAGACCATATGTTAGGCCACAAAATGAACCTCAATAAATTTAAGAAAATTGAAATTATATCAAGCACTCTCTCAGACCACAGTGGAACAAAACTGGAAATCAACTCCAAAAGGAATCTTCAAAACCATGCAAATACATGGAAATTAATAACCTGCTCCTGAAAGATTATTGGGTCAAAAATGAAATCAAATGGAAATTTTAAAATTCTTCCAACTGAAGGACAATAGTAACCCAACCCTATCAAAACCTCTGGGATACAGCAAAGGCTCTGCTAAGAGGACAGTTCATAACCCTAAACACCTGCATCAAAAAGTCTGAAAGAGCACAGACTATCTAAGGTCACACCACAAGGAACTGGAGAAACAAGAACAAACCAAACCCAAACCCAGAGGAAGAAAAGAAATAGCCAAGATCAGAGCAGAAGTAAATAAACTGAAACAAAAAAAATACAAAAGATGAATGAAATAAAAAGCTTGTTCTTTGAATGAAAAGATATATAAAACTGATAGACCATTAGCAAGATTAACGAAGAAATGAAGAGAAAAAATTCAAATAAGCTCAATTAGAAACAAAACAGGAGATATTAAAACTGACACCCCAGAAACATAAAAGATCATTCAAGGCTACTGTGAATAACTTTATGCACATAAACTAGAAAACTAAGAGGAGATGGATAAATTTATGGAAAGATACAACCCTCCTAGCTTAAACCAGGAAGAATTAGCTACGCCGAATGGATCAATAACAAGCAGCAAGATTGAAATGGTAATTTTAAAAATTACCAACCAAAAAAATTCCAGGACCAGATAGATTCACAGCCGAATTCTACCAGACATTCAAAGAAGAATTGGCACCAATCCTACTGATACTATTTCACAAGATAGAGACAGAATCCTCCCTAAATCATTCTATGAAGCCCGAATCACCCTAATACCAAAACCAGGAAAGGACATAACCAAAAATGAAAACTACAGACCAATATCTCTGATAAACATAGATGCTAAAATCCTTAGTAAAACACTAGCTAACTGAATCCAAAAACATATCAAAAACACAATCCACCATGATCAAGTGGGTTTCATATCAGAGATGCAGGGACAGTTTAACATAAGCAAGTCAATAAATGTGATACACTGCATAAACAGAATTAAAAACAAAAATCACATGATTATCTCAATAGATGCAGAAAAAGAGTCGACAAAATCCAGCAACGATTTATGTTTAAAACTCTTAGCAAAATTAGCATATAAGGGACATACCTCAATGTAATAGAAGCCATCTCTGACAAACCCACGGCAAACATAATACTGAATGCGGAAAAGTTGAAAGCTTTCCCTCTGAGAACTGGAACAAGACAAGGATGCCCACTCTCACCACTTCTCTTCAGTGTCGTACTGGAAGGCCTAGCCAGAGCAATCAGACAAGAGAAAGAAATAAAGGGTCCAAACTGGTAAAGAGGAAGTCAAACTGTCACTGTTTACTGATGATATGATTGTTTACCTAGAAAACCCCAAGGACTCCTCGAGAAAGTTCCTAGAACTGATAAAACAATTTGGTAAAGTTTCTGGATACAAAATTAATGTACACAAATCAGTAGCTCCTCTAAACACCAATAGCGACCAAGCTGAAAATCAAATCAAGAACTCAAACCCTTTTACAATAGCTACAAAGAAATAAAATAATTAAAAATATACCCAAACTAAGAAGTGAAAGACCTCTACAAGGAAAATTACAAAACACTGCTGAAAGAAATCATAGATGACACGAACAAATGGAAACACATCCCACGCTCATGGATGAGTAGAATCAATACTGTGAAAATGACTATACTGTCAAAAGCAATCTACCAATTCAATGCAATTCCTATCAAAATTCCACCATCATTCTTCACAGAACTAGAAAAAGACAATCCTAAAATTCATATGGAACCAAAAAAAGAGCCCACATAGCCAAAGCAGCACTAAGAAAAAAAAAAATCCAAAGGCATCACCTTACCTGATTTCAAACAATACTATAAGGCTATAGTTACAAAAACAGCGTGGTACTGGCATAAAAATAGGCATGCAGATCAGTAGAATGGAATGAAGAACCCAGAAATAAACCCAAATACTTATAGCCAACTGATCTTCGACAAAGCAAACAAAAACATACAGTGGGGAAAGGACACCCTATTCGACAAATGGTGCTGGGATAATTGGCTAGCCACATGTAGGAGAATGAAACTGGATCCTCATCTCTCACCTTATACAAAAATCAACTCAATATGGATCAAGGACTTAAATCTAAGATATGAAACTATAAAAATTCTAGAAGATAACATTAAAAAAAAAAAAACCCTTCAAGACATTGGCTTAGGCAAGAATTTCATGACCAAAAACCCAAAAGAAAATGCAATAAAAACAAAGATAAATAGCTAAGACTTAATTAAACTGAAGAGATTTTGTGCTCAAAGGGAACAGTCAGCAGAGTGGAAGAAAATCTTCACAATCTATACATCTGACAAAGGACTAATGTCCAGAATCTACAAAGAACTCAAACAAACTAGAAAAAAAAAAAAATCCCATTGAAAAGTGCATTAAGGACATGAATAGACAATTCTCAAAAGAAGATATACAAATGGCCAACAAACACATGAAAAATAATGCTCAATATCACTAATGATCAGGAAAATGCAAATCAAAACCACAATGCAATGCCACCTTTCTCCTGCAAGAATGGCCATAATCAAAAAATAAAAATAAAAAACAGTGTATTTTGGCATGGATACAGTGAAAAGGGAACACTTCTGCACTGCTGGTGGGAATGTAAACTAGTACAACCACTATGGAAAACAGCATGTGTTGGCCGGGCGCGGTGGCTCAAGCCTGTAATCCCAGCACTTTGGGAGGCCGAGATGGGTGGATCACGAGGTCAGGAGATCGAGACCATCCTGACTAACACGGTGAAACCCCGTCTCTACTAAAAAAATACAAAAAAACTAGCCGGGCGTGGTGGCGGCGCCTGTGGTCCCAGCTACTCGGGAGGCTGAGGCAGGAGAATGGCTTGAACCCGGGAGGCGGAGCTTGCAGTGAGCTGAGATCCGGCCACTGCACCCCAGCCTGGGCGGCAGAGCCAGACTCCGCCTCAAAAAAAAAAAAAAAAAAAGAAAACAGCATGTGGAGATACCTTAAAGAACTAAAAGTAGAACTATCATTTGATCCAGCAATTTCACTACTGGGTATCTACCCAGAGGAAAAGAAGTAGTCATTTGAAAAAGATACTTGCACATGCATGTTTATAGCAGCACAATTCGCAATCGCAAAAACGTGGAATCAACCCAAATGCCCATCAATCAATGAGTGGATAAAGAAACTGTGGTATGGCGAGGCGTGGTAGCTCGTGCCTGTAATCCCAGCATTTTGGGAGGCCAAGGCGGGCAGATCACCTGAGGTCAGGAGTTCAAGACTAGACTGAACAACATGGCAAGACCCTGTCTCTACCAAAAGTACAAAAATTAGCCAGGCATGGTGGCGGGTGCTGTAATCCCAGCTATTCAGGATGCTGAGGCAGGGGAATCCCTTGAACCCAGGAGACGGAGGTTGCAGTGAGCTGAGATCACACCACTGCCTTCAACCTGGGCGACAAGAGCGAGACTCTGTCTAAAAAAAAAGAAAAGAAAGAAAAGAAACCATAGTGTGTGTGTGTGTATATATATGGAATACTACTCAGCCATAAAAAGAAATGAATTAATGGCATTTGCAACAACCTGGATGAGATCAGAGACTATTATTTTAAGTGAGGTTCAGGAATGGAAAACCAAACATCATATGTTCTCACTTGTGAGAGCTAAGCTACGATGATGCAAAGGCATAAGAATGACACAAAGGACTCTGGGGACTTAGGGTGAAAGGGTGGGAAGGGGGTGAGGGATGAAAGACTACAAATTGAGTGCAGTGTATACTGCTTGGGTGATGGGTGCAACAAAATCTTACAAATCACCACTTAAAGAACTTACTCATTTAACCAAACACCACCTGTTCCCCAATAACTTATGGAAATAAAAAATTTAAAAAATAAAATTTTTTTTTAAAACTGTGAAAAAAATGCTCTTTTGATTTTTCTCCTCCACCCCCAGGGTCTAGGAGAGTCAGGAATGTTTCCAGGGTCTTCTGTGTTCTTCGCCATAACTGAAGTTGTGGGCGCAGTTGGCAGGGAGAGGGGCCTGGTCCCAACTTTGCCAATAAACAGCCCAATCACACTGGAGCAGATGTGAATGACCTGTGTAGATTGGTTTATGGACCTGGTATGAGGTCCCTCCACCTTGACTATGAATTCTCTGCTCCCCTCCTCAGTAATTCTCAATGCATATGGGGGCAGGGGACATATGTCAATTTAAAAGTCATTTCATGATCCCAACCAGTATAAGGCTTTCATTTAGAAAATAAAATTACTTTGATTTTTCAAACAGAAAGTTATAGGATTTTTCTGCTTATCAAAGGGGAATATGGATTTTAAAGGATTAAGAAATGGTCCCTCCCATCTGGGCCCTGAAAAGGTTGCCGGTAGTCCAACTACTGATTCTTCCAGCTGCACAGCAACCTTCAGCCAATCAGACATCTCCATGTGCCCCAGGTGTGCTATACCGTACCATCACTTCCCAAGAGTGGCATGACCTGGACGAGGTTAGGAAGCCCTGCTGTGGCTCCAGCCATGTGCTGACCAAGTCATAGCCAGGAGCCATGTGGGGCTCGGGAGCCCTCTAAATGAGCCTAGTCCAGATTGAGATATGCTGCAAGTGAAAAGCACACACTGCATTTTGAAGATATGGTACCAAAGAATTCAAAAACACCTCAGTAATAATTTTATATCAATAAGATGTTGAAATGATATTTTGGATATACTGGGTTAAGTATAAATCACTAAAATTAATTTTACGTTTTACTGTTTTTACATAGCTACTAGAAAAATTTACGTTTTATACTTGACTTCCACCTGTGGCTTGCATGGTAGTTCTGTTGGACAGTGCTGCTGTGGACAATCCCTTTTGCATTGTGACATGAGGGAAAAGGCAGAGGCACCGTCAGGTGGAAGAGATTTAGTGGCTGTGGGGAACCAGGAAAGGAAATCAATCATTTGATTAAAACACCTTCACAAGGTCCAGTATGTAAAAGTGAATGCCAAGAAAGAAAGAGGGGAGTGGATAGGAAAGAAGAGAAGAGAAAGAAGGGAAGAGAAGGGAAGGGAAACAAAGAGGAAGAGAGGGGAAGAACAGCAAAGGAAAAGGCTCTAAACCTCATTCATTCCTCCGGTACCCCTCATTCCTGAGCCCCCCCTAATGTCCCCAGCACAACAGACAATCCCACTTCTGCTCTGCTATTATATTTGGCTTCTGGAAAACTCCGCTTGTCACTTTGGTTCAGTTCAACAAGTACATTCTATGCACCTGCTATGTGCAAAGCATTGTGCTGGGCGAAGGAAGAACCACAGTAAATGGCACAAGTCCCTGCCCAGGAGTCCAAAGTCTAGTGGAGAGCCAGCTGTTGAAAGAGGTGATTACTGCACAAACCACCCAATGCTGGGGACCGCATGCTGAGACAGCACAAAGAACTGAAAGCTATTTATTCATCCAAAGGGTTCCCTGACTCTGCCCCAGCTGGGTGGCAAGTTTCTCTAAAGAAGGCATCATGTTATATTTTTTCTGCATCTGTCACTGAGCTTCTGCACTCAGAAAATCCTGATCAGTTGAAAAGGCTGGAGTGATGTGGTGGCTTTGAAATCAGATGTGGGCTTCAAATCCCAGCTCTGCCTCTTAATAGCTGTACGTATGACCTTAGGCAAGATTTTCACCTACCTGTACCTCAGCTTCCACAACTGTAAAAGAGCAAAAAGATCTACCTAGTCGTGTCTTTGTATTTAATGAGCTTAGCTCTATAAGTGTTTACCACAGTGCCAGCACATACTAACAGCTAAATGTTAACAATGATTATTATAATGACTATTGTTATTATTCCCCAGCCAGTCCTTGGTGTTCCCAGCATCATGTTTGTTTTCTGTTTTTCTTAGCCTGCAACACCATCGTGGAGAAATGAGCGAAGAAAGACTTCCGATGGGGTCTGGCAAGGATATTACAAACAGTACTCCATTATTCCAACTTAATGTCAGCTGTAACTTCCCTTAGCCACAAGACCTGTGCCGGCCTCACGTGATTAAATATTAATACATTTTTAATGCATTTGAAAAGACTTAGTACGGTTCTGTACTAAGGTACATAAGATATATGGCAACAAATTGTTAATTGTATGATGGTAGCTTTTTGTGGTTGAAAATCTTAGACTCACTCCTTTTCAATAACAAAGACAAAAGAGGTAACAGAGAGCAGACTGAGATGCATAATCATTTATACATTTATTCAACACATTTTAATAGAACATCTAAAAAGTTGTGGCCAAGCACTTAAGGAATGGTAAAAATAAATTAGGGATCCTACCTCACAGAGCTTATAACTTAGTTTAATTATGTATGGCCTTATAATGAAAGCAATGCAAGTAGAAAGTATTGTACCAGGCACAGCCCAAATGCACTCCCATGGATGGTGATGAGGAGATGACATCCAGCTGATGGGTAGGATCTAGACAAGTGGACATAAAGAAAAAGAAACTCCAGGTGGAGGAAAACACAGAAGCAAAGGTTTGGGGGTCAGGAAGGAATCAGGTATGTCTCAGAATATAGACAATTTGATTTGGCTGGAGGGTAGGCTGTGAAGGGGAAAATCTGAAGATACAATTAGAAAACTAGCCTGGATCAGATTATAGATGGTGTATTAGTCTGTTCTTATGCTGCTAATAAAGACATATCCAAGACTGGGTAATTTATAAAGAGGTTTAATTGCCTCACAGTTCAGCATGACTGGGGAAGCCTCAGGAAACTTACAATCATGGCCTACGGGAAGCAAACATGTCCTTCTTCACATAGCAAGAAGTGTGAAGTGAAGCAGGATGGCAGGGGTGGGTGCGGTGGGCAGGGGAAGCCCCTTATAAAACCAACAGCTCTCATGAGACCTCACTATCAAAAAAACAGCATGAGAGTAACCGCTCCCATGATTCTATTACCTCCCACTGGGTCCCTCCCAGGACAGGTGGGGATTATGGGAACTACAAGATGAGATTTGTGTGGGGACAGAGCCAAAGCATATCAGACGGTCTTAAACATAAGTGAAAGCCTTCTTTACATAAGTGAAACATCAGTTTAACTTTACATAAGTTAAAGACAGGTTTTACCCCATCAACTGCACAGGTCTTTAATTGTAATTTGATCAAGGAAACAATATAATCAGAAAGATTGATCTTGAAGACTGTGTAACATGAATCAGCATGACAGAGAATAGTTGGGAAGCTACTTTAATAATCAAGAGGAGACAAAGGCTTGAGGGAGGACATACTGGTAGTAACAGAAAGATTCAAGGGACAGGATTTCCCGCCCCCCCCCCCCCAGCTGGATGGGGTGGCCAGGGAAGGGATCAAAGATCAGTCTAAGGTTGTGCTCAGGAGAGTGGGAGGATAGGGGTGCCCTTAACAGAAGCAGGCACCACACGAGGAGGAGCAGGTTCAAAGGGAATATGGTGACCTGGAGTTTAGATTTGTAGCCTGGCAGCCAGCCAAGGGATGTATCCAACAGGCAGTTAGTGCAGGTTGGCAAGAGGTCTGGTGCAGACAGATTTATGAGTCATGAATGCAAATTAGTAATTAGAGTCATGAGATTGGATCAAACTCACTGGAGGGTGAAACTGCAAAGAACGAAGAAAAGCAAATGCAGAAGGTGAGGAGAAAAATGCAAAAAGGAGGAGAAAAAAACAGAAGACGAAGGACTAGGCCAGGGTGGCCTCCACGGGGAACACCAACCGAGAAGGCAGATCTCAGAGAGAGGAGTAGGAGTCAGGAAGTACTAAACACCTTGAAACAGGATGAGGTCCTGAGGCTCCTTGCACACTCCGAACATGCGCACACCTTCAGACAGCGCCAAACCCCTGCAAGGGGAAGTGGGTAACCCTTAGACAGCCAGATTTTAAAGACCCTAAAAATTCCCCCAGTTTATGCCCCACCTCTGTCCCCCTGTACACACCTACTGAAAACAAACTCTCCTCCACTGGCCTGAAACCCGCACCATCCTAACTCTGACATGGAAGAAGTCACCCCGAATTCCAGGAAGCCTCTGTTAATGTGTCTCCCGAATCTAGAAGTTCTTAGGGTCTGGGTAGAGACTGGAATCCCCTCCCCTGGCTCCCGGCCCTCCCTTTCTGGTCACCACACCCGCAAGACTCATGGACTCTTGTCTGCCGCTGGGCAGTGGCATGGATGGCACCGTCCTAAACATGCAGATGGGCGGGTCACTGTGCACATCGCCCAGGCCGGTCCTCAAACGGAGGGGGCGGAGGCCTTCTTTAACGGGAGGAAGGGAACGAACGGCACTAGAAAGGAATAATGGACATCTTGGTGATATTTAGGAAAAAATGCGCAGACTCAAACCGCCTGCCTGGGAGGCCACCGCTCAGGAACCTGTTGAACCGCAGCTGACCCTGAATCGGTCCAAAGCTCCTGGCCATTTTGACCCAGGTTCTCCCCGTTCCCAGCGTCCGCATCCCGCCAAGAAATCCGAGGCTGCAACAGCGTTGGACGCGAAGCGCCTCGAGACCCACGCAGGATTACGGTTTGCCCTGGACGTTAGGCTTGGCTCAACGGACATCCCCCGCTTCCACGCGGGACGCAAATGCTTCGCGTTTTCAGATCAAGTCAGAGAGCCGGGCCGCCCGCCACGCCGCCCCCACCAGACAGAGCCCGGGAGAGACCGCCGGGCCGGGCGGGGCTCCTGGGCAGGTCTGCGCAGCCCGGCACGTGGAGGCCCTGTTGTGCCAACGTGCGCCCCGGGGACACGCAGGGACGCCGCGGCGGTTGGGCGTGGCCGCCACATTGACCCCCCTCCTCGGCCCCCCTCCCCCAGCGCCGCCACTTCTCAGTCCCCGGGGATGCAGGGGACCAGGGCTACGAAGCAAGGCCCAGCAGCAGCGACTCCACTTCTCCCTGCAGGAAATCCTTGTAAAGAGCACAGCAGACGTCTTGATGACGCAAAGCATGACTGGTGGCTTGAGTGACGGGGAGCGAGAGGGCGAGGCAAAGAGGAGAATTTAAGAAGAATATGCGTAGGCCGTTCTGATTGTTTTTTCCAGTTAATGCATAATTTCTTGAAAAGCATCTGAGTAGGAAACAGATGGAAAGTTCTGAGTAATCCATACTGTAAGGAGAAGTACTCTAAATGGCTTCAAATAACTTGATGTTTCTTTCACCCGCATGTCAAACTTAAAAAAAAAAAAGTCACAGTAATCTCATTATCCAATTCATCTGTGTTTTAACATAACGCAAGTACAAACGGATGTATACTCTGCTTTCAGGAAAGCAATTTCCTCATCCAGTGCCTGCTCTATGCCGGTAAAAGAGTTTAACTGAAGTGGACACCTGGCTTTCCAAGTGTAGGAAAGATAGGGTGTTGCCTTCTTGGAAACTGCGCAAGAACAAATACGTGGCAGTGTTCGTTTGAGGATTATATAACCAGTGGTCTGGCCTCACTGAGAGTGCTGGACAAAGTATTTCACTATTGCAGAAGGGCTGTCCCTCCTTTTCAGAGCATTGGTTTGCTATGCTCTGCAGAGAACAAGGCGTGGGGCTGGAGCGAGGAAATCAGTAAGAAGAACTTGGAATGAATAGCCTGAGGTGCAGAAAGGCGACCCAGGATGGTGAGTACACTGGTATGGACTGGTGGAGTCAATTTGACACATTGTTAGAATTATTTTTCCAGCACAAGACACTGAATGAGCTATTTGGCAGATTTATATGCTTACCACCTTGAAGAAGCAGTAGCCAGATTACACTAACCCTCTTTCAATTGCAGCAGAAAATTACCTTGGAAAACTGGATCAAATCCTTCCTCTTGAAATCCTTCCTTCCTATCAAGGACAAGCGGTGTTGAACTCAGCAAAATTCTGATCTTTGTGTGTCTGCTATAACTTTCTACATGTATATCACGAGAAAAGAAGACTGCCAATGATTGTTAGTTACAAAATGCAGAAAACTGAGGATGTCTCAAGCTGAAACTTTATAAACTTGTTATGCCTGCTGCCAACCTAAGTCACAGAGAAAGGCTCTCTAAAAGAAAAGATACTGGTTTGGAAATATAGCATTACAATGGGAATATGCACGCTGTAGTAAACTATGCGCATATTCAGGGAGGTAAAGGAAGACGAGTTTTTAAAGGAAAATGTGAGAAGGATTACATAATTGTTTTGAAGTATACTTGGCTTACAAAGATCAATAACAGGTGACACCAGTCCAAGATTGGACAGGCAGTTGTTGGGCAAATGTCCTTGTAGAAGTTTTTTGGGATTTTTTTGTTTTTTTGTTTTTGTGCAAGGTTTCAATGGCCTTTGTGCAAGCTTGTGGTTTTGGTAGAGTGTTTTGTGATAGTTTTTGTTATTAGTCATATAAGCATGAGGACCCTCTTTCCGTGGCCCTCTTTGACTCTATTTGTCAGGGATTTCTTAACATTAATGACTCTCTTTGGCTCTATTTGTCAGGGATTTCCTAACATTAGTGACTCCATTTGGATTCCGACAGCTTTTACACTGCTTTAAATTTAATGACCCTCCTGAACTAAGCCAAAATGACTAATAAAGGAACGGTCCTCTGTGAATGAGTATTCTTTATTATGCCTCATGCATATACAAAGAAATTATTTAAAGCCAAGAAAATCTTTTTAACTAATTATGCTATAAAAACATCTTGTGGCGTGACACAGTGGTTCACGCCTGTAATCCCAGCACTTTGGGAGGCCAAGGAGGGCGGATCACTTGAGCTCAAGCGAGGTATTGCTCCTTACAAGAGGGCATTAGCTGCAGGGGTCTGCCTGCAGACCCTGACCCAAACGACGGTTGAATAAAACGTACACTGACACACAGATACTCTGCTTTGCCAATCCAGCTGAGTGTCCAACTGCCTGCACACCATGAGAGGTTTGTCACTGCGGGCCGGCCCTAAGCAGCTTGCACTCCAGGCATTTATTTAGTATAGAATTAACAACAGAAACTTTAAGCAGACACACTTGTGGATAATTAACATGGTTAAGAGAGTAGTTCTAGGAAGGATTAAAGCTCAGTTACAGCAGTCTAAAGTAAATACTATTAGGGAGCAATTTCCCTGGTGGACCTCCCCCCAGAGGGCCATCTGACTCAAAGGTTAGTTAATGGAGGTCGGGTAAACAGACTTAATGGGGAAGCCTCTGTTGTCCCTAGTATTTACCCTGTGACCTAATGCTCTAAGGTAAGAACGACTGCCTTCAATTATTACAAGCTATGTAACCTTTTGGCATTCCAAAAGATTTGTGACTATTCCCTATAACTTTCCCTAATATTTTCCTTTAATATTTCTGCCACCATCCTGAGTGAATCCCAACACTCAAGAGTTGGAGAGCAGCCTGGGCAACATGGTGAAACCCTGTCTCCACAAAAAAAAAAGAACAAAATTAGCCGGGTGCGGTGGTATGTGCCTGTAGTCCCAGCTACTTTGGAGGCTGAGGTGGGAGGATTGATTGAGCCCAGGAGGTTGAGGCTGCAGTGAGCTGAGATTGTACCACTTATAATCTTGTGCTTTGGTTTATCATGAACAGACAAGTACTGAAATAATTTGGGAAATTCTGTGTATTACATCCAAATTTACTTCTTAGGTAAATTTTGACACTACTGAATATTAGTGTATTTCACTTATCAATCTTTAAATTTCCTCTAATTTACATGAAAAATTGTTAAAGGAAAAAATTGATAGTCTAAATTTAAATTCTATTTTATTTGGTGTGTTTAACTTTTTTCTGTTATTATATACTGAACTCTACTTCAGTTTCCATATCTCTCCAGTGGGTGCTTAATTTTTAAAGATTACATATTTTTTTATTTTTTGAAACTAAAATGACCGCTTTTTAAAATGTAAGATAACATTATGCTATTTTTACTTTATTTTAGCTTTTCTTGACAACAAAAACCCACAAAAATAAAACTGAATTTTAAGCATTCAAACAAGCTCACATGGGAAGAAAAATCACTAGATTTTATTAAAACTATGCCTTTGTTCTACGTACCATTTTTTAAACAGGCTCTACAAATTTTCAAATAATCATTAAGCATAAATGTGATGAACCTGGAGTGCTTTCTCTACCCTTCATAATGTATTTCTTTCAATTTTGATAAAACTTTACTTCTCACTCAAACTCAAGAATTTTAGCTTTTGAACTGATTGCAATTTGCTTATGCTAGGATAGGACCTTATAGAAAATAGTACCAATGTCAAAGGATTTAAAATAGAAAATTAAACATAAAAAAAACTTTAAGTGTATTTTGCATGATTTGAACCTGTTGATTCCCTATGCTTTCTGCCATATTGAAAAAGCAAAAACAAAAACTCTGCTTGGTTTATTGGCTAAAGTAAGTATTGTGTACATTTAGTCTCCAATATTCAAAGAATTAGGAATTCTTTTTTATTTATCCAGAAAATAATGAACATCTGTTTGGAAAGAGAGAAAAGCTTATACAAGTTAAATAATTTTGGAGGAATGAATAAATTTTTTAAAAAACTACTTTGCTGCTAATTAATTATAGTGAGTTATTTGAAATGTTTTTGTTTTTAAACCATATTCCTTGTCTTTTTCTGAATTTTCCTTTTAGATTCCACTAATGGACTCTAAATGCTGTAAGCCTTGGTCCATCCCTGTTGCCTACTGTACAAAGTTCATGAACAGAAGTTGATTTTCTAATGGATTTAAAGACAGTCGGTCACTAGTACAAACATTCGTAACTAAAATGTTTAGAAAATTAGGGACAATCCTTAAATGTTATTTCATATTCACAAAATATCTTATGCCTTCAAGTATACATAAGCAATTATGTTTCTAGAGCTTCAACAGAAATATAGTGTTTAATTCAGTATAATCAATATAGCATTTCTCAATTGTGTGCAGTACTTCTATGCTATTTTTATCAAGAAAATGAAAGCCTAGACCATAATGTTTCTATTATGAGAAACAATGAGTGAACAGAAAGGATTTTGTGGTTGTTTACTCAAGAAATTGTGAAATTTTTTATTTAAGATGCTATGCCTAAAAATTATTCTTACTGAGTTTTCATCATTTGTCTGTATTAAATACTGAGGTATAACAAGTGATAATCCACAGTTACTATGAAATGAATATTCACTTTTTTTAATGCACAGGTCTGTAGGCAATTCACTGGACTTTCTAAGGCTCTCAGCTATCAAGGAATTGTTATTCACTCCATGAAATGTTGAATAAAGTAAAGTCACCTCCTAAGATATTTATAGAAGAAGAATTTAAGGAAATTGTGGAAATAATTCCATAAAACGATGGAAATATTTGCCACCATAACACCAACAAAGCAATGTTTAGACGAATTCTATTCATTGATTTTTTTTCTTCCCTATGTTCATACTCAAAAGTGAAGATTGTTTGTTTTTGAGACAGGGTCTCGCTGTGTCACCCAGGCTGGAGTGCAGTGGCACCATCTCGGCTCACTGCAACCTCCACCTCCTGAGTTCAAACTATTCCCCTGCCTCAGCCTCCCGAGTAGCTGGGACTACAGTCATGTGCCATAACACCTGGCTAATTTTTATATTTTTAGTAGAGATGGGGTTTCACCATATTGGCCAGGCTGGTCTTGAACTCCTGGCCTCAAGTGATCCACCCACCTCGGCCTCCCAAAGTGCTGGGATTACAGGCGTGAGCCACCACGCCCAGCCAGATTGGTTGTATTTGATTACCCAAAATAGATCTACAGATGCTCCTGAATTTACCATGGGCTTATGTCCCAATAAACCTATTTAAATTGGAAATATTGTAAGTCGAAAATGCATTTAATATATGTAACCTACCAAACATCATTGCTTAGCCTAGCCTACCTTAAACACGCTCAGAACATTTGCATTAGCCTATAGCTGGGCAAAATCATTTAACACAAAGTATCTTTTATAAAAAAGTATTGAATATTTTGTAATTTTTTGACTGCCATACTCAAAGAGAAAAACAGGATGGTTTTATGGATACTCATTGCTATTGTACACAGCTGAAGGCATCATCATAAAGTCAAAAAATCGAACCATCACAAACTAGAGACCATCTATATTGTGTTAAGATGAGAATGGCCAAATGTCTGCAGTCAGTATACCTACCGGTTATGTTCAAAAGGCATAAATGGTCAATACTTTTCGCATTCGAATTATTTTCAAAATTGTTCAGTCCAGCATATTCTTTTTTTTTTTTTTTTTTTTTTTTTGTGACGGAGTTTCGCTCTGTTGCCCAGGCTGGAGTGCAGTGGCACGATCTCTGCTCACTGCAAGCTCCGCCTGCCGGGTTCACACCATTCTCCTGCCTCAGCCTCCCGAGTAGCTGGGACTACAGGTGCCCGACACCACGCCCGGCTAATTTTTTGTATTTTTTAGTGAGGCAGGGTTTCACCGTGTTAGCCAGGATGGTCTTGATCTCCTGACCTCATGATCCGCCCACCTCAGTCTCCCAAAGTGCTGGGATTACAGGGGTGAGCCACCACGCCCGGCCCAGTCCAGCATATTGTAACATAAATATTCAAAAGTTGAACAACAACAGGCTTCCTTTTGTCCAATTTTTATATATGCAAACTTTTTAGTGGCCCTGATTTTCAACAAGCTGATTTTGTACATGGCATCACCATAAGGCCACTTGACTTAACACATTTTTGAATTCCCACTCATTCCCTCTCGCCTTTTTCTTTTGAGCTTTTCCTCCCTTTGCATTCACCATTTTTAGTTCAGGAGCAGCTTGTGTGGGGGTCAAATGAATGACGTGAAAGGTGGCAGGCTAAACAGGAGTGGGAAATTAGGGAAGCAATTTATATTCTAGACAGTTTCGGGAGTTTTTATTGGAACTACAGCAATGAAAATACCAACACAATAATAACCAATATTTGCACGCCAGCTTCCAGTTTACAAAACATTTTCATGTCCTCCACTTCCCTGAGTCTCGTAGCAGCCCTGAAAGTTTGCCCCTGTGTATTTAATGTTGCTTTGTAACTTTTATTGGATCATTGTATGCAGTTGTCAATTTCTTGAGGGCAGAAACTATGTCTTGTAGTTCATGAACATGCACATATATATACACCACACAGAAACAAACATTATTAAACCGAGTGCCAAGTGGTTAAGAGATTCAAGTAGCAGATTTGCTGGGTCTAATAATGAAAGAACTATTCCCGCTGTCAAGGAGACCAATGACACCATCAGAGAGGACTGTAAGAAAATCCACCGCAGATGGGCCAACAGGAGGGGCCTGAACACAGGAAGACCAGGGAGAGAACACCTAGGAATCCCCCTAAGAGTGTGTAATCCTGAGCCCTTCACATCTTGTGCATGGAAATCATTATTTTTAATGACTAAATTGCTTTCCGTGGTATCTATATCTCCAATTTTTTTCCGTTGAAGTACTTTCATCCTATTATAAATTTTTGGTAGTATAAGCAATGCAAATGTATAAGCATCAAGTAAAACATAATGGTTATATCCTAGTACTTATTCCCAATTTTGTTTATTTGAATTTTCTCATTTTAGATTTGTTAGATATTGATATTATTAAACTTTCCAAGAAAAAATGTTAGTCATATTTATCAATTCTATTCTTTTCCCATTTTCTAAATATTTTTCTACTTTTATCTTTCTTATATACCTATTCCTCATTTCTCTTGATTGAGTTTTCTTTTTCTACCTCTTTTGTAGCAATGGGGGGGGGGTCTCACTATATCACCCAGGCTAGTCTCAAACTCCTGGCCTCAAGCAGTTTTCTCACCTCTGCCTCCCAAAGTGCTGGGATTACAGGCATGAGCCACCTCGCTGGGCCTTTTTCTACCTTTTTAAATTGAAAGTTTAGTTCTTTTTAATCATTCTAATTTAATAAAAACATCTAAAGCTATAAAATTTTCCCATGTATATGGCTTTAGTTGTATTTCATAGATTTTGATATGCAATCTTGTCATCGTTATTTTTCTATAATCTATATTTTCTGTTTTTATTCCTTCTTTGAGCCTAAGTGTTTAGAATTTTATTTTAAAACTTACCTATGCTTACATGTTTTTGTCTTTTTGTCATTATTTTCCAGTTGGATTCCACTGTGATCACAAATGATTGTTTAAAGGGGAAAACAAGGAGAAAATTTGAGAAACCTGGAACAAAGTGGGAAAAAATGTAAGCATGAGACAGAGCATTAAAGAGTTAAGAAAATAGTGAAAACAAGGCATGAATGAGAAGTGAAAGGACCCAAGGGGCTGGACAGAGCAAAGGACTGGGTTGGTCAGTATGGGCTCGACAGCAGGGTCAGATTGTTGAGTAGGACACATGATATGAGGCAGTGTTAGGAGTCCAGAAAGATGTGGGGAGGGAGGGACACAAGGGTATTGGAAGAAATGAAAGAGAATCCTCAGGGAAAACCCAGCAGCTCCTTGGTTGCGAGGCCCAAGAAATGTCTTTCTAGATCTACTCTTGATTCTACTCTAATGGCTCAAGTGTTAAACTTAATAACATCTTTTTCCTTTTCATTTATTGGGTGAATTTAATTATTTTGCTATTTTCTGTTAAATAGGAGGAATGGATTTTAATATTGAAATGTGCCAGGAGCCCAGGAACTGTTCCACTCATACTATTTTCTTCATTCAACATTCATTTCTGACTTCCTATTATGAACACTGCTATGTCATATGATAAATACAAAGAGTCAACTTCCAAACATCTCACCTATTTACAGCCCATGCATGTATGCCAGTTCCCTTGTTGCTGAGCGAAAGCAGCTACTCCCACCTGAGAAAGAGTAAATAGCCAAGGTAGCAGTTACTTCTGAACCAGAAGAAAATTCCATAAACCCACCATCTACCTGCAATACCACACTTGCCAGGAGAGTAGGGGAGGAGATGCATATCCTGAGCCACTCATTAGCCCTTTCTTTCAATGGGGCGTTTAATTAATTAAGCTGCCCAGAAATGTCATGGCATTCAAAGTCTCCAGAGTGGTCCTGGCACATAGTACTTAGCAGCCAGGTCACTAGAGCCAGGCTGCCTGAGTTTGAATCCTGACTCTATGGCTAGAGTATGATCTTGGGCAAGTTTCTTATACTCCCCATGCGTCGGTTTTGTTTTGTTTTGTTTTTTGACCTCTAAGTGGGGGTTGTAATAGTACCTGCCTTGTTAGTTTTTGTTTTGTTTTGTTTTGTTTTGTTTTTGGAGAGTAAATGAACCCATGGTTTAGAAGAGTGCCTGGTACAAAGTAAGCACTCAATGTAACTCTTCTTCTTGTTATTCCAGAATGGAGGCGTCCCCACCAATGCCCAGTCACAGACAGTGCTGGCCCCACAGAGAGAATGCAGCTACCCGAGAGAACACAGATAGAGGTGCTCAAGTTAGAAAGAGCTGCAGCATCACTCAGTCATTTGCATCAGAAAGTAAAGCAGCTGTTCAAAAATTTGCAAAGCAAATTGGAGAGAAGCCAAGACTTTCATAGAAGTTAGTTGATGGGGATTTCCTACATGGAGACTTTTTCTTCAGCAGGTGCATAAACTGCAGCACAGACCTGTCTGCGATGAGCATTAAGAGCCCTGAAATAAAGTATGGGGCTCAACAGGGACTCTGAACAATGTGGACCACCCAGAAGAGGGAGTCCAGGAAGAATGCAGACTGTTCTCTCAGCCACAATGCTGAGGTTTAAAACGTATTAGTTCTTTAATGAGGAAGAACAAGAAATTGAGGGCAAAACACTCCGAAATCTTTAGTTATAAAGGCTCCATTACAGTATGGCTTTAGTTATTCTTTTTAAAAAATCCTCGTGTTCTTTATAAAGTCATAGTGAAATCAGTCTGGTGCTTGACATTGAAGAAACAGTCACCCAGACTTGGACGGACCCTGCCCTCATGGAGTTTACGATCCAACAGGAGAGACTGACATTATACAAGTAATCACACAAATGTCATTGCAAGATTTGATAAGTGTGTAGAAGAAAAAGAAGGGATCAGTGAGGATAATGTCAGAGGACTTTTGGATTTAGGAGTCAGAGACAACTTCTTTGAGAGAGCAACAGTAATGCCATGCCCTGAAGGATCAGGGGGTATTCGCCAGGAGAAGAGCTGCAGTAGACAATACCTGGAACAGCATGCTGAGGCTTCGGGATGGGAACTGTGGGGTGTGGTCCAGGGACTGGGAGAGGCCTATACTTGGAGCATCCTCAGTGAGATGGAGAGCTGGGGTGGTGGGGACACTGTGGGATATAAGGGAAGAGCTGGACCCCCAAGGATTGTGTGGGCAACATTAGCATCTTCATTTTTTCCCAAACACAGGGTAAGTCATGGAAGGGATTTAGGCACACAAGCGACATATTCCAATTTATATTTTTAATGGATCATCCCAATTGCAGTGTGGAAAACGAGTCTGTGGGTCTAGAAAGGAAAAGAGAAGTCTATCAGGGAGGCTTTCAGCCTGGCCATCAGAGTCAAGGTCATGGCGAACACAACCAAATATAGAGACCCCTTTGCTAATACTAGATCCTGAAAAGGTCATGTTTGTCTTGGTGAGGGGGACTCCCCATTCTACAAAATGGCACCAAAACCACAGAAGAGATCACTGAAGTAAAGTTCCTCAAGCAATAAAACATTTTTTGGATTACATTTTGTTTAATCAAAAAGTATCAAGAATGCGATTTAGCCATTATGAAGTTTGTGAAAAGAATGAGTGGGTTTGACCCACTGAAATAAGTAGCTGAGAATGTGATGCTGGAGGCTGAGGGGCCCCCTGAATTCAGGACAGTGGAGCAATAGATAGAGGAATTAGGGAGACAGCAAATCACTGCAGCAATGTTATTGAAAGTAATATTGACGACTTTGACTTCTGCTGGCAAACAATGCTTCAAATATTTCACTGCTGAGTTCAGCTTTCCCTGACTGTAGTCAGCCCTGTTGCCCTCGGAGGCAGTGCAGGATCTGGCCCAATCAAAGGACAAGGCAGAGGTAGGGTTGCGACCTTCTTGGGTCCTCAGCGCTTTTGACTTTGTGGGCCCCTTCCTCTATAAACACAATATTGTGGATACTAAGTCGGTCTGCTAAAACACACAAATTTTACTACTGCATTGGTTTTATATATATATATATATTTAAAAATATATGTATAACCATATATATGATATACATTATATATATATCTCACCCAGGCTAGTTTATATTCATTGTTTTCTTCTGATTTTAGGAGAAAATCTAAATTTGTGGGCCCTGAAAGTTGATATGTCAGCCCTGCAGAGGGCAGACTCCAGGAATCACAGGCAGGTGAGTCCCCAGGGAGGAGAGGGGGATTTAAACATGCCATTATTCTTAGAGGGTCTCTACCCATGCAAACATAGCTGGTTGTCCCTCTGAGTACACTAGCATCCCAATAAATGTTCTGGCCGTAGGTGGCCAGATGCATGTACCAACAGATTCGTGTTCCCACAGATCCGTGTACCAAGCTGCACTAAGAGAATCAGTCTGGTAACCTAAAATAGTGTGAATGTTTTCCAACTGATAAACACTTAAGCCGAATTAAATTTAAAGGAGTTTAATTGAGCAACGAAAGACTGGGGGCAAATTGGGCAGCCCACAGAATCACAGCAGATTCACAGAGACTCCACGGGTGCCTCGTGGTCAGAACAAATTTATAGACAAAAAAGGTAAAGTGACATACAGGAATTGGAAGTTTGATACAGAAACAGTGGGATTGGTTACAGCTCAGCATTTGCCTTATTTGAATGCGTTTTGAACATTCAGCAGTCTGTGAGTGGTTGAAGTATGGCCGCTGGGATTGGCCAGCACTCAGCCATTGTTACAGGTGCATACTGTTTAGGATTTCAATTTTGTCTGACTGGTAAGCTAGATTACAGTTCACCCACAAGGACTCCAATATAGAAGTAAAGAGTCCTTCTTAGGCCATATTTAGTATGTTTTAACACAACCTTTGTATCTCTTGAACGTTAATTGAAATCTAATGTATAACTTGTCACAACATTTCTAGAAAAGGATGTTTCCTCCTACTTCCCTCAAGCCCACAATGGCTTTCTCCAAAACCCTCCAAATTCTGACCCCAGTATCGCTTCTCTGACTGTCTTCCCCAGAATGTCTGTCTTCCTTTTGTTTCCTCTCTACCCATTCCCCAGCTTGCTCTCAACAAGACACAGAGAGCAGTCTAGAGAGGAAAACATACTTTCTCTGAGGGGTAGAGAGAGGGGAAGTGGGAAGGCTGAGAACACCTCTTGTCAGTTTCTGCCCTGTCACAACTGCAAAAGCTAAAAGCCCTTTAAAAAATAAGTCATTTTGTTACAATGCCAACACAGAATGTACTTCTAGAAAGGCCCTTTGCTGAGACCAGTTTGTTAGGAAGCTGCTAGGAGAGGCAGTGAACACAGGCGAGTGGGTGCAGTGCTAGAGAGGCTGGTGCTGTTTCTCAGTCTGACACATTCGTGGAGAACTGCTGCAGGGAGACCCCGTTCCTGAGTGAAAGGAGATCAAAGGGCAATGTCATCCAGCCCTCCACATGGAAGTTTCTTTCAGTTCCTGGGGTACAGAATTCTGCAGCCACTTGGTGGCAGAACAGAGGGTTCCTTTCTTGCAGATGAACCAGAATTGAGAAACACCAAAATTAAGTACAGACTGCAAAGTATGCAATCTGTAATGCAAAGGCATGGAAAAGGCATGGAAATATTTGAGGAAGGCAGTGCATTTTAGACAATCTGTCTCGAGGAACCTTATTCCCATCTGGAGGATGCTCTATTTGTCATGCAGGGACAAGTGGTAAGTGCGTGTTTAAACAGCTGGTGCTTTTAGACTCAACAGCATGGCCTTAGGATCAGGTCTCCAGCCCTGCAAGGGCATGAATCTCCCAACACGACCTGCGTTTCCAGGGAGGATGAGGCTTCCCCACTCAGACAATGAGAAGTCTGTAGTTTTACACCTCTGGGGAAACAGATCCAAGCCTGCTGATAATGCAGGAGCTCAAGAAATATCTAACTTGAAGGTATAGTTGCTGATTCTCACAGGCTAAGAGTGACAGGTCATCACTGTATCATTACAAGCTTGAACAAAGAGCTGCAGGGTTCCAGAGCAGTTGGTGTTCCATACATGCATATTTCTGTTCACCAGGGAGACACTGTAGCTCCATCTGCTTGAAAAAGACGTCAAAATAGCCTGGACTCAGAACTGTCAACACATCTCTGGAGGGTCGTGCTGGGTCTTCCTGTGAAGCGTGTCCCATCAGTGGCAAAATGAAGCCAACCCAGCTAGTGATGAAGGTATCTAGGGTCAGGCTCTACAATTTTTGAAAACTTGGTGGATAAATTGCCCTAACATTTAAAAGGTGCAATAGTTTCACACGCAGTAGAAACTATTACTCTCTTAGGGTAGACTATTCCAGCATTCCAGGAAAACAGAATTATTCGGTATCTCGCCAGGTGGTTGAGGAAACAAGCAGTGTGATATTACAAATAGGACTTTCATAGGGCACAGACTCAGGTGTGCAAAACATGTGACTAAATCACTGGGTGCCTCTGATCCCTCATTTGTAAAGTAGGGATTGTATTCCTATCTCAAAGATTGTGATGAAGATTAAATAAACTAATGCAGGGAGACGTTTTGCCTGGCATATACTTAAGTACTGAATAAAGGTTAGCTATTACCCACAGTTACACACACACGTGCATGTGCACACACACGTATACATTTAGATTGTATCTCAAGCCCGATCCACCTGGCAGCAGAAACTCAGTCCTCCTCAACTGAGAGGAAACTCAAAGTTCTTGTAGCAGCTTAGAAGAACAATAGCCTTGGGACTGACGCTCACCTTAGGCATCCCTGTCTGCTCTATTACCTATCTTTGTTCCTGGCATCTCTGCCAAGAGTTTCAAAGGACTGTTTTGAAATACTCCACCTGAACATTACTTACTTTGTTTGTTTGTTTTTGTTGTTTTTGTTTTTTGGGGTTTGTTGTTGTTGATTTTTGTTTTTTGGGGGGTTTTTGTTTGTTTGTTTGTTTTTGCATTGCTGTGATAAGAGCTCGACTCCGAAGGCAGGGAGTCATCACTGATACATGAAGAGCAAGAAAAGAAATTGCATGTGGAATGCACATCAGCTCATAGTTCAAATTGTCCTGACATAACAGGAACATGACTCTTTTCTAGTACTGTACAATTCCCATGGAGTGTTTGCTTACATCATCTACAAACTGGTGACCCTTAAATTGGCATCTCCTGACCTCCTGATTCCTATGTCCGACTGACATGTGCACTTGGAAGTCAAAAAGGTCCAAGAGAGAACTTTCAATTCCCCAAGTCTTCTCATCCCAGCAAAAGGCACCAACTTTCACCCTGTTGTTCAATTCACAAATCTAGGATTCATCCTTGAGTCGTCTCTTTCCTTTACCCCTCCCATCTAATCTATCAACCGGTCCAGTTGGATCTACTTCCAAAATTTATGCCAAGACTTTCACCTTTTCTCCATCTCTGATGCCACCATCCTATACCCTAGTCCAAGCCACCATCACCTCTAGCCCAGGGTACACAAAAATGGCTTCAGATCTAACCTGTAACTGCCCTCCTACCAGCAATAGTACATTCTCTGTGCAATGGAATTCTCTACTGTAAATAACATCATGTTGCATCCTAGCTGAAAACTCTCTGATAGCTTCCCTTCCCACTAGATCCCTCCAAGACCCTTGTCCTGGCCACCAAAATGTCTCTGACTTTCTGTCAACACACCTTCCCCAACTCCCCACACTCAGTTGTGCTGACCTCCTTTCTGACACACCAAGCTCCTTTCCTCCTGGGGGCCGCTGTACTTGCTGCTCTTATCCCATGCCTTCTCTTGGTGAGCTTGTCCTTTAGGACTCAGCTCGAGTGCATGCCCGTACTGACTACCTAAAACTAAACTAGTCTCTCAAGTCACCTTGTGTCACCTTACCCTGTCTCCAACAACTATTTTTTTAATTTTAAAAAAGTTACTTTTATTTACTAGTCCTTGGCTTTGTAGACATTCTCCTGGCAAAACCGGTCTTAGACTCCAAAGGAAACACGTGAAGATGCTGGTTTGACTCGTTCATGAAAGAGAAAGACACAGTGCTGCCCAGAGCTGCTGAAAATGTTCGTGGGTTGGGTGGGGGGAGCCCTGGTTGGTATTCCTGGTCTGGCAGTGCAGCTATAAACCACCCACATCAGGCTGCCACTGTCAGTTTGGGCTTCCTTGGAGCCGACAGGCATCCAAGTAATTACTCTAACATATCTGCTCTTTAAAAGAACAGAAAACAAACACACTCTATCCCAGTGAAGGCTCTGTGTGTGTGTGTGTGTGGCATGATGCCTTCCCTTCCCCATTCTGATGAGCTGATTTTTTTCGTGAATGGAAGAAAGGTAAGTTTTTGACATGATTATTATGAATTTTCATGTATCGGGATTGAAAGTCAAGCTTTTTTCACTGTGATGCCACTTCTTATTTCTTTAATCTTTCTCTTCTGTTATTTTCCAGTCATATATAGTGGTATGAATTTGAACATAGGTTGTTAGTTTAAGTTTCGGTGTAAAATTATTAAAGTGTGGGGGCTTGTGTTTGCTTTTAATTTTTCTTTTGAATCCAAAAAGAACTCTTTTACTTGTTATAGTGGGAGTGATATCTGACAGCTGAGCCTCAGGGCACAGTTGTAAAAACCTGTTATCCCCTCTTCATTTGGATATTAGCTCTACCTGAGTTCACAGCCCTGTTTTCATAGAAGGTATACATGACACTGAGAATGATAATGGCAAAGAACTCTCAGATGATTTTGTTTTGCCTTAATACATTCCCACAGGCCAACTGATTCACCTAGAGGTCGATGCATCCCTGGCCTGGGCAATACCAAAAGTCAGTAATTTCCCCACCAATAAGAGAGGTGGCAATGTGAATGCTTAGCTTGTGCCAGATGTTCTCAACTCGGTGCTGTAATGAGTAAATGAAAAGTTTGAGGTGCTTTCAAGTCAGGATGCATATCTAATTGTTTGAGACAATTAGAAGAAAACTAGAGAAATAATAAAAGTAGAAAGTTATTTTAGAAAGTAATTTGTTGTAATGGGACGGGCGTGGTGGCTCACGCCTGTAGTTCCAGCAGTTTGGGAGGCCGAGGAAGTCGGATCACTTGAGGTCAGGAGTTTGAGACCAGCCTGGCCAATATGGTGAAACGCTGTCTCTACTAAAAATAAAAAAAATTAAAAAAAAAAAAATTAGCTGGCAATCCCAGCTACTCTGGAGGCTGAGGCAGGAGAATCACTTGAACCCAGGAGGCGGAGGTTGCAGTGAGCCAAGATTGTACCATTGGGAATTTTGCCTGTCAAATAGCAAAAAATAGTCGTGTTTAGGAAGCTTATGAACTAATAAACGAAAAAATGAAAGAGAAAGGACAGAACAAAGAAAGCATGAGGTTAGTGATCCTGAGTGACCTGAAGCCAACTGGAACATCAGAAAAATAATTGCTGGTGACAATTTGCAATAAATCCATACCTGGAGTATTGCATCGGATAAATGGATGTCTTTATAGCACAGCATAGTGTCATCAGGCCATGCTCCCCCAGTGTGGTGGGGGCAGGATGAAGGCATAGTAGACCCGGCATGCTTATCATCAACCCCTACCCTCTGTCTTGTTCCAACCTTGAAATAATTTCCACTGCCACACAATTGTGGTGTTAGAGAAAATACAACTATAAAGCTTTGATTTGCATCTGCGGTGCCACTGTACTTAGTCCCTTACACACACAAGATTTAGAGCGGAAGGTTGCTGAGCGCATCTCTGACTGAGTAAATCTTCTGAGGACTTGAAAGGAAACTTAGAAATAGGAGGCAATGTATGAAGAAATCATGTGGTTTGTTGCCTTTTTCTGAGATGGTAAAAATAAAAAGAATGATGTCCTCTTTCTCTGCGTTCAGTGTTGCTACCCTTCCAGGCAAGTTTCTGTAATCGCTTCCCTAAGTTCTTGTGCTTATACCCAACATGAGAACTGCCTGTATTCCTCCAGGGCCAAGGAGGGCAGATGTGCCCACTGTAGTCCACTGGCAGGAGCAGCCTGGAGCAGGATGTGAGGGGCAGAGCCGCAGTTCATATCCTCTGCACTGGCACTCCCACCTCACTGGGAAAACAGGAGTGGCTCCCTGGGACATGCTCAGTCAGTGGCAGAGGCAGGGAAGCAAAACCCTGTATTTTAGAAATCTCCAGCTCACCTTTTTGATGACTTTCTGTGGCCATGAGTTATCTGAGTCCTTTTAGAAATTCAGTGTCTCTGTGCATCTGTTCCCATTTGGGTCCAGATACAAATGGACCCAAAGCCAAGGAGGAAAAACAATCTGGAATTTATAATTGTCATGTATATTAGAAAATTCAGAGACATTGGAATAATATTCCACTATTTCTTCAAAATTCTACTTCCACGTGTTAACAAAAGGTTTTTTGTTGTTGTTGTTGTTATTTTTTTCCTGTAAAGTCACCACCTATCGTAAGGTGCCACTACACTCCAGCCTGGGCGACAGAGTGGGACTCCGTCTCGAAAACAAAAACAAAACAAAAACAAACAAACAAACAAATTTCTGATGTATGGGTTGTCTTTGACCTAAGTAGAGTTGCCAGAGTCAGCATATAAACATACAGTACGGGCCGGGCGCGGTGGCTCAAGCCTGTAATCCCAGCACTTTGGGAGGCCGAGACGGGTGGATCACGAGGTCAGGAGATCGAGACCATCCTGGCTAATACGGTGAAACCCCGTCTCTACTAAAAATACAAAAAAAAAAAAACTAGCCGGGCGAGGTGGCGGGCGCCTGTAGTCCCAGCTACTCGGGAGGCTGAGGCAGGAGAATGGCGTAAACCCGGGAGGCGGAGCTTGCAGTGAGCTGAGATCCGGCCACTGCACTCCAGTCTGGGCGACAGAGCGAGACTCCATCTCAAAAAAAAAAAAAAAAAAAACATACAGTACACCAGTTAGATTTGAATTTGAATGCAGGGGAAATGCCTATACTTAAATATTATTCATTGTTTATCTGAAATTAAAATGTCATTGAGCATTCTATCAAAAACATGACTCCGAAACAATGGACCAAATTGCCCTAACTTGTTGATATTATCCTCATACACTCTCTGATCTCATTTCACAATGTAGGTGATAGAGAGGAATGCTGATCCTGAAGTAAACCTACTGTTCTACGTGAGGAAAAGACGTATCCTTTTATTTTACTGTAGTCTGTCTGGACTGGGCAGTAAGAGGGAACATGCTGAGACTTATCTAGGAAGTTGCCTGTGTTTGGTCTAGATAAACAGCCTCGTGTTCCATTTGTACAGTCTAGCTGGAGTGCAGAGAATGCATCTAAATGTGATAGATTCATTTGTTATTTGTTGTATTTTTTACTTGAACAAAACCCAAAAAAATCATCCAGTGAACCATGAGTGTCCTCACTTTGGAAAGAGCTTTATGGCCTTTGAGCCCCGAGGTCACCCTGATGACAGCTTCATATTCAGAGGTGTTAATATAAAAAATGTCTAGCCAAGCTTTTGTCCAGCCAAATGTTCAGGGGTGCATGTCACTGACAATAGCGTCCCACAAAGACGTTTCACTGACTGGTCCCATCTCATTTCATAAACCTCATCAGAGGAAACAAACTTTTATAAATATATTTCAAAATTCCAAAGTGTAGCTAATATACTCCCAGCTCTCCACCACTGGTCTTGACTCCCCATTCCTCCAAGACCTGCAATAGACCTTTGGTGAATGCTTCTTCCTGAAGAATTCTGGATTTTGGGTACAACTATAAAGGAGTAGGAGGGAGTGGTTGTGGTTATACGAATCTGTCTATGAGACAACATCATGCAGAACTACACACAACACATACATACGTGAGTGCTATATGAGAGGTGAAATTTGAATAAGTTCTATAATCTAGTTATCAGGATTGTACCAGTGTCAATTTCCTGGTTTTGATGTCGTGCTGTAGCTCTGTGGGATTTTATCAGCTGGGGGAAGCCGGAGGATGGGTATATAGGACAGCTGGTACTATTTTTGCAACTCCCTGTGAGACTAAAGTTATTTCAAAATAATAAGTTAGTAATACATACTTACTGAGCACCTACAAAGTGCCATGCTCTGTGTTAGGCTCTAGGGATCCAGTGGTGAACAAGAGAGTATTATCCCCTCTCTCTATCCTTTTGTCTCCCAACATAAACATCTAAAAACACTATTTCATTGCTCTCTATTCTTTCCTTGCCAAACTTATTTAAGAAATGGTCTGTACCTGATGCTTCATTTTCTTTCCAGACTTCATCTCTCACGACTTAACTCCTTGTAGTCCCATTTCCTACCCTATCATTTTACTACTCTGTAGGGGACTGCCTCCTAATGTCCGAATCCACTCACATTCCAGACAGGCTGAATCCCCACTCCCTGCTCCTCCTGTTTCCCATATACCCAGCCTCAACAGCTCAATAGTCAGCCAGCTCTGCCACTCCCCTTTCATATCATTCCTAAATCCACTACATTCTTTACCATGCTTTCTCTAGACATTATAAAAAGAAGACATTCATCTATATTGGGAGCGAGCTGAAATTTCACAGACTCCCGAGTAAACGTGGCCAGAACCAGCTTCAGGCAAAACCAACCCTCAGCCTCCCATTTCCCCATCTTTCCCGTACCCCCTATCTACCTTTCTTTCTGGTGCCTAATATAAATAAGTAGTTCTGGGCAAACAAGACTCACCTGGCACTTTCAGCCTCCAACTTTTGATTAGAGTCAATAGTTCTGGGCTGGGGTCAGGGATATTATTTTTAACTTGTTTCTCTAGTGGGTGGTTTGGATGAATGGCTAGTATATGAGGAATGAATATTGGTGGATAAAGAACTCAGTGATGAATGACCAGATTCCATTGTAAATCCAGGTTCCGCTGCACACATTGGCTGCCCCGTTTAGTCTCAGGACAACTTCTACATATACTGTGGGGCTGTGAATCTTGGGGGCACTGAGAAAGTTCTCCTACATGAAGGATCAAGAAACACATTTCTGGCCAGGCACAGTGGTTCACACTTATAATCCCTGCTCTTTGGGAGGCCAAGGCGGGTGGATCAGCTGAGGCCAGAAGTTTGAGACCAGCCTGACCAACATGGCCAAACCCCGTCTCTACTAAAAATACAAAAACTTAGCCAGGTGTGGTGGCGCATGGCTATAGTCCCAGCTACTAAGGAGGCTGAGGCTGGAGAATCTCTTGAACCCTGGAGGCAGAGGTTGCAGTGAGCCGAGATTGTGCCACTACACTCCAGCCTGGGCAACAGAGTGGGACCCCATCTCAAAAATAAAAACAAAAACAAAACAAAACAAAACAAACAATTTCTGATGTATGGGTTGTCTTTGACCTAAGTAGAGTTGCCAGAGTCAGCATGTAAACATACAGTACACCCAGTTAGATTTGAATTTGAATGCAGGGGAAATGCTTATCCTTAAATATTATTCATTGTTTATCTGAAATTAAAATGTCATTGAGCATCCTATACATTGTCTAGCAAGCTTACCTAGGATGAGTCAACAGAAGATAGAAGTAACTGAGTCAGGCACTTCTATTGAGGGTGGAGGGAGGGGGCATCAAACTAGCTGTTGGGGGTCCAGGGGAGAACACAGCTTCACAAAGCTGTTTGAAGGTCTGATCAAGGGAGAAGTGACCTCCATCTTTGAGCCAGATAGCACCTGGGTTCTTTGATTGGAAATTTCGGGACACCAAAAGGAGAAATAAAGAATTTCTTTGCATTCCACACCCTATTCAGTAGGCCCTTTAACTGAGGTATGACCCACATTACTTTTAACCTCCTAACTGCAGGTAAAAAGCAGGACTTGCCAGAGCAGTCCAGCGCCCAGAGGTGACATCGCTGGCTCAAGTTGGGGACCAAAGAACAGAGGACAGGGATGTGCAGCCCTTCTAGAATGCTGCAGAAAATTCTCAACTCCTTGCCGCAGCTACCAGGAGTATCCTGACCCTGTATTATCTCTTCATGGGCAGCCATTTCCAAGATGAAAATTAATCTTAACCTCTACCCAAGCCAATGATAACCTCCACCCATAAAATGCTTTTTAAACTTCACCCAGAGAAGGTTTCAAGCGAATTCCAGTATATGTTTATAGAACCTAAAGCAGGAGATTTACATATAGTATTTGTTCTCCCTTTGTATGCAAACACCTTACAGGAAAAAAGATACATAGTGATTGTTGACATAACTGGTTCAGGAGCCATGGTTATTAAATTAATAATGTCTAGTCCCATAAAAATATAATAGCATTACACTGCAGTACTAGGAAAAGTTAAGCCTCACAGGGGAAATTTTTCTAAGTTCTGCACACAAACCACATCCCACCACCTCTACAGCAATAATGTTAAATGGGTTCAGAATCCATTGTCCACAACTCAGAATTCAGCAGGTTTTTTCACAACTCTTTTGGATGCAAACCCCAACCTAACTGGCATGAGGCTCTATGTAGTTTTCCCGTATCCTACTTAATGTGACTGTGCACATGTTTCACTGAGGAGACATCAATATGTTTGATTACAAGGTGCTGCCCTAGACCACCTGGGAGTGCTATATTATTACCTTTCTAAAATCTGAACGATTTTAAATTCAGAAATGCATCTGGACCTGAGGTTTTCAGACAAGGCAGAGGAGGCCTGCAAGGATTTCTTCTTACCTTTCATCAGTGAGCTCATTCATAAGGAAAAGCTGAACAATCTCTCTAAGCAAGAAACCATGGCCAACTTGGTACAAGACTCAAGAAAACATGTTGCTTGTTATAAGTATGCAAGGGGGAAAATGTAGAAATCAAAGCAGTCTGGGCCCCTCCTTTTCCTTGACTCCCTTCCTTTGAGTTCGTCTTACAGGCACTAAATATTCCTGTGGAGGAGGAGGCTGCGGTGCCTGTACAGTAATGGTGTCAAGATACAACTCCATGACCAAGACGATCCAGTATCCTTTGGGTTGGCATCGGCCCCTGCCTGCTCTGGGCATGCCTGGGAAGGGTGTGGAACTGCCACTTTTCTTGTCAATGTGCCTTGCGCCCCTCCTCTCTCCAGGTGGCTAATGCACTCATGCTGCCTCTAGGCCTGCTCTCCCTATAACTTCCCAAACTCCAGATCTTTCCACAGATGTTCTTCCCATCAGAATGTATCTACCTTGTGTGCCTGTCTATCAGGCTCTGCTCTTTATTGCTGTAAAAACATTTAATTTGCTTCTGAGTAGGAGATTTCAGGGTAAGATTAGGCAAGAATGGCTTAACACAAAGAAATTACCAGGAACATCTTGATCCTGTATTCTCTCTTCATGGTCAGCAATTTCCAAGATGAAGATTAAATCTTAACCTCAACCCAAGCCAGTTGTAGTCCTGGTGGAAGAGTCAGGTATGCAACATATACTAAGAAGAGTTGCTTGCCTGGAAAGGCTGAATGAGACCTTAAATCATGCTGCATGATTGAGTCAGCATCTCCTTGACCTAAAAATGTAGTTTTGCTCACTGATTGAATGTGGTGATGGAGTTGTCTAGCATGAGTCCCAAGTTTTTGCCTTAGGTGCCTAGATGGTGCCATTCACAAATTAGGGAATTTGGAAGAGGAGGAGCAGGGAGGGGAAAGCGGTAAGTTTAGCTATAGAGTAATTATGGGACACCTACAAGGGATTGTCCAACAGGCACCAAGATAGACAGGTCTGTTACTTAGAGAAGAGATCTCATCTGGAGCTATGACTTATTGGAAGTTATTTATAACTTCAATATGTATTGAATGCTTATGGTGCACCAGGCACTGTTCAAAGAAGCTCACATATGTTATCATATTTAGACCTCAAAACAACTTTGAGACGGGCGTTATGATCACTCACACTAAAAAAAAAAAAAAAAGAGGAAACTAAGACAAAGAGAGTTAAATAACTTGCTCAAGGTTTCACAGGCCAGGTAATGGCAAAGACAGGTTTTCAGCCCAGGCCACCTGGAAGGTAACAGGAACTGTGGGAGAGCATATAAGAGTAGGATACTATAGAACAACAAAAAGAAAAATGGGCAAAGAAAGAAGGCCTCACAAAGGAGACCAACAAGAAGTAGCTAGAGTTGAAGGAGGAACATTAAGAGGAGAAAGCTCCAAAAAGACAGAGATGGTCACTATTATGAAACACTAGGAGTGGTCCCGGGACATTGGATTGCTCCCAGAGCAATGACAACTGAATGGTGGAGCTGGAAGGGAAGGTACAGTTGGTATAGACGTGACTGGAAGGCAAGGAAGCCGTAGACAGCTCTTGAAGAAATGACCAAGAAAGGAAAGAAAGTTGGGCCAATGTTGGAGGGCACACAGGTTTTGGATTTTTTTTTTAGCATAGAAAACATTTGAATTTATTTCTAAAGGCAGGAAATTTGGGGAAATGAGAAGCCTAGACAGGAAGAGGGTAGGAGGACCATTGATGATGGGGCAAATCTATGTGGCGCCAAGAGTAGATGGGATCCAGAGATCGGGGGAAAGGGAGGAGGAAGGGTTCTGTACACTCTGGGCCTTGTGGAGGTGAGACTGATTGCAGATATGAGTGGCCACAGGCTAGGGGTGGAGGGAGCTCATGCCTCTATTCCCTACATGAGGTATAAGGGCAAGACTGAGGAGAGCAATGAGCACGGGAAGAGTCATTGAGAGAAAAGGCAGAGGGAGGCGAGATCAAAAGGAAACAGATCTTAACAGGGAGGGAAGTGGAGGACATGAAAAACAAAGATGTATCTGTTGCATGAGGTACCTGGGGCCCACCCTCGTTCTGTGCACTAAGCACTCTTCCAGGGTCCCTAGCTAGTTGGCTGGGTGGCTTCCAAACAGCTTTGTTGATTGGAAGGGGTAGGGAAACCACGATCAACACTCTATCTTTTTTTCAGAAGAGTAGCATTCATGCTCCCAGCCTGGGTAGGGAAAGAAAGGAAACATTCCCTGGGAAAGGGGCAATTTCCCATACCTGAAAAGAGGCTGGGACTTAGCCTGAGTGGGAATGAAGAAGCTAAATTTAACTAATGAGGCCTGGACTCCATTCCTAAGCAGGGAGATGGGAATCTGGTACTAGCCAATCTGCCATGCCATTAACACAGGCGCCAGGATAGGAGAGATGGTCAAGGCAAGGCACAAAACAGTGACTTTCATACTTGGCCATTCCTCAGTTGGAATCATCTGAAGAGCTTTAAACAGTGATTAATTGATCCCTCACCAGAAGTTCTGTTTAATTGGACTAGGGCACAATCAGAATATCTACAGTTTTTAGAGCTTTCCATGGTTAAGAACAACAGGGCTAAGCTACCCCACGGTGGTTTACTAAGTCAGTAGATTATTTTTATGGTGAATAAAAGGCTTCCTTTCCCTGGAATGAGAAAAAAAAATGGAGAATGAGGGTGTCTTGAAGGTCCTACACAAGGTCTTCATTATTCTTTTCTTCCATTTCTTTCTGCCATTCTGCACCAGTCACACCTAAGTTTTTTCTTGGGCACATCCACAAATTTACAGTTTTCTATCTAGCCTGCTCTTATTCTCAGGGAAATACAGTCTCCTGACTCTCCTGGACTGAAATAACTCCCGAGCTGTTACCCACTCCCCATGATTCCAATGTGTTCTCTTTACCTAATCCCATCACAGCCATTATCCAGCAACGGCGTGCCTGGTACCCATCTGTTCTCTGTATGGGGCTGCAGTCACCACCGTGGAAGGTGTGGGAAGCATCAAAACCAGGATTCACCCTGTGCAGGTAAGAGCAGAATGCAGTCTGGACCAGCTGATGGCATCCCACGTAGTCTAATGTACTCCATTTAGGTCACCACCTTTGAACTCCCTTATGCTTTTAAATTCTCATTTTGTAAGATTCAGTGCTCCATAGCTACAGATCTTTTCAGAGATCTTGTCAAGATCCTTTCATTGATTTTAATATATCTTAAACCCAAAACTTTCTCAGCCCTATCCTTGCCCTAAAGTGAAAAAAGAACAATCCGGTTTGACAAGAGAAGAAAATGAGACAACAAATCAGAAGTTTATGGAAAAAAACTAGTTGTCCACTCCATTTCAAAATTACTAAATTCTGATGGAGAAGCCAGTTATGTGTACAAATACTCCCCAGGTGCTCTCCAGATGTCTGACAAGTAAATATACAATATGTTACAATGAAACACAACTGAAATAACGAAGCGTTTACTAAAACTTCGAAAACTTTTAAAAGAAATGGTAATGCAATTGCTATATACTAGAATAGGAACTTCTGCAAAGGTTGAGTTTTAAAGGCAATGTATAGAAAAATTAATTATAAACAGCCATATTTTCCCATGAGATTCCTTCTCTTGGAAGACTGTGGTTAGAACACAAAGCTCTCCTTTCAAGAGCTTTCTACGATGACAATGTCTTACCTTTGATGGGCACTTGTTAACAGTAGAAGGTATTTTTAAAATTAGAATTCTTTTTAAAAAAATTATTATGGATACGTAAAAGTTGTACATGTTTATGGGGTATATGTGATATTTTCATACAAGCATGTACAATATGCAATGATCAAATCAGAGTAAATGGTGTCCATCACCTCAAACATTTATCATGTATTTGTGTTAGGAACATTCTAATCATACTCTCTTTGTTCTTTTGAAATACACAATAAAATATTGTTAACTGTAGTCACCCTATTGTGCTACCAAACACTAGATCTTATTCCTTCTATCTAACTGTACTTTGGACTCCTTCTTTATATTCCCCTCTCCACTACCCTTCCCAGCTTCTGGTAACCATCGTTTTACTCTTTATCTCCATGAGTCCAATTTTTTTTTTTAGCTCCCACATATGAGCAAAAGCATGTGATATTTATCTTTCTGTGCCTGGCTTATTTCACTTAACAAAACATCCTCCTGTTCCATCCACATTTTTGCAAATGACAGGATCTCATTACTTTTTACAGCTGAATGATATTCCATTGTGTATATGTACAGCATTTTCTTTTTCCAGTGTTAAAAGAAAACTTCAGACAAATTAAATTTAACAGAGTTTAACTGAGCAAGGAAAAAAAAATGATTCGCAAATTGGGCAGCCTCCAGAGTCACAGCAGATTTAGAGAGACTCTAGGGATGCCTTGTGGTCAGAGCAAATTTATAGACAAAAAAAGGAAAGTGATGTGCAGCAATGGAAGTGAGCTACAGAAACAGCTGGATTCAGCTGGGTTGGTTACAGGTTGGCTTTTTGAACACAGTTTGAACAGTCAGCGGTGTATGAGTGGTTAAAGCGTGGCTGCTGAGATTGGCTGGGACTCAGCTACTGTTGCAGTAGCATACTTCTAAGTTAGGTTTTCAGTCTTGTCTATTGCTAAGTTAGGTTACTGTTCCTCCACAAGAACTCAAATATGGAAGTATGGACATTTCTCAGGCCATATTTAGTTCAATTTAACACCATTTATGTGTTGGTGGACACTTATTAATAGATTGATTCCATACCTTAGCTATTGTAAATAGTGCTGCAGTGAACATAGGAGTGAAGACATCTCTTTGATATACTGATTTCCTTTCTTTTGGGTATATCCCTAGCAGTGGGATTGCTGGATCATATGGTAGCTCTATTTTTAGTTGTTTGAGGAACCTCCAAACAGTTCTCCGTACTGGTTGTACTGAGATTCCCACCAACAGTGTATGAGGGTTCTCCTTTCTTAACAGAAGGTATTAATTAAGTCATTTTACTCTCTAAATCCTGTTTTCTTTATCTGTGAACTAGAAAGTGTAATTTAGAGGAACAAGTAAAATACTCTCAAGCCATGTTCATGTGAGTTTTGGTCCTTACTGTAATTAATTGTGTGACCTTGGGTGATTTTCTTGACTTTTCTTCATCTTCAAAATTAGGGTAATAATGGTATCTACTTTAGAGGATGGTTATGAGAATAAATGAATAGTCATAATAATAGGTGTCTTTCAGCCATAAACTTAATGACTTTCTTTCTCATTAAGATCTTATCCCACACTTGACTCATCCCCTTAACAGTCATAAAAGCACTCTATGCTGTACTGGTCAGATTTCTTTCTCTCAAATCTTGATAGTACAGATGATAGATTTGTTAAGTAGTACCCTGCAGCAAGCTTGTACTGGCTCATAAAAACCAGTAATAAATTTTGCTTGTACTGGCTCGTGAAAACCAATGATAAATTTTCAGGAATTTTGCAAGCCAGTCTTGGAACACAGCCATTAATAAAAATTAAACTATATAAACTTACAATTAAATAATTTATATAATAATACCAGCCATAGTGGAAATATTTATACTACAAAAATTGACAGAAAATACAAATCAGGACTTCTTTTTCCTTCAGAAGAGCCCGCTGTTAAATATTCCCCAGCATATTTACAGCACGTTAACATGCCACATCTGAATCTTGTCAAGATTCTTGTCAAGAAACTTGCCATCTAGCAATAAGTCCAACACAGCCATACTTTCCTCTCACATTTGAACAATGGCTGTCCTTTCCTTTGAGCCACAGGTGAAGTCTTTGGCTTTCATTTTAGGAGCCATGCTGTTTGGAAAATGTGTATTTGAAAACATTTGAATCACACTCAAGCCGGCCAGCTGAGCACCCTGAGAGGCATAGGACTGACACAGAGGGACCCCCAGAGCCATGGCTCACATCTATATCTTCGTGGCATAGGGTCTCTGTATAGAGTAGACAAAGTACATTGCCATTTCTCACTCTCCTTTTTCATTGTTTTGTATGTTCTGTCATTATATTTGAGTGTATAAAGTTATATGTGCATAAATTATGTGACTAGCATGCTGCGAAATAGCACTTCACCATTCTCAAAGCATTCATATTGATTGTGGTATTTAATTAATAACAACTTCTATCATATAGATGGAGAAAGGTATAAAAATGACTTGCCAGAGACTACATTAAATGATTTGTACACCTTCATTCATTTATTCCTATAACCATCCTGTAAAGTAGATACCATTATTATCCTAATTTTAAAAATGAAGAAAAGTCAAGTAAATCACTCAAGGTCACACAATGAATGAGTTGAAGTAAGGACTAAAACTCACATGAACATGGCTTCAGAGCATTTTACTTCTTCCCCTAAATTATACTTCCTACTTCACAGATAAAGAAACGAGGATCCAAAGAATAAAGTGACTTAATTAATACCTGCCACTAGGCTGTTCTTGAGGACAAAAATAATATGCATATGGTTCCAAGAAATAAAAGTATTTTTCTTCCAGGATACACCTTTCATCTTTTACCCTGAAGTTATTTCTGGAAAGCTAAATATGTAAGCTCCACTGCTTATTGTTGTTCAAGGTAGAGAAGCAAGAGGTCTAAAGCATGAATGATGTACATTGTCTCCCAGGAAAGACTTGCCAAGTGTCATGGCACGCAGTGTGGATTCTGCAGCCCAGGGATGGTGATGTCCATCTACACACTGCTGAGGAATCACCCGGAGCCAACCCCTGAGCAGATCACCAAAGCTCTGGGAGGTGAGCGTTCTGGAACCTCTGCAGGCAGAGCCCAGGTTAGAAAGTGCCCAAGTAACTAAAGAAGGGTGTCCCAGGCCATGGAGAGAAGTTGCAGCACAGCTTTGGGGTTCCAGGCACCTGGCCAACAGGTAGGCCTCTGTAGGAACTGTCTTGATGCAAGTCCTTTCTACTTTGTCTTAGCAACAGTGATGCCAGAAATTGGGGTGATACTGGTTTCCTCACAAAACTTTTTCCTCTAGTAAAGCCCTTTGTAACTCCGCAAAGGCATTGAAATGGGCTGTTTCTAATACTTTTAACATAATATTTTCCAAATGTGGAAATTTGGATAGTGTGGAAGAATAGAATGTTACTGTTTTTTTGTCTGTTTGTTTGTTTGAGACAGAGTTTTGCTCTTGTTGCCCAGGCTGGAGTGCAATGGTGCAATGCTAGAGTTATAAATGTTAGGTTCACTGATAATCTTCATGTTCACATTTTAAGAAAAACAATAATATAAAATAAAATTCAAATAAATGTAATTAGTATAAGCACATAAATTCTCAAATGATTAACTGGTTCAAATCATTGTTTCATTTAATCTTGTCTTTTCAAGACTAAGGGAATAGAAGAGAATTTTTGAATCATTTTTTCTCAGAATCAGAAGAATTTCTGTAACGTGTATAATTAGCTTTCTTTAGTGGGCCTTTAGTAGGGCTTGTAGACTGAACACTGACTATGTGGCTAAAAACAAAAACTAAACAAAGCACCCTAGTGCTGGCTCACACCAGCCTTTAATGTTTGCTTACAATTTATCAGCAAGAAGGTGTTCACTGCCTCTTAAATACTTCTAGTTCATGTCATGTAGTTATCTTCTAGGCATTGTAGCTCCATCCTTCTACTCTAAAGAAGAATTCTAAGTTCACGGCCTTCTGTATTTTTTCTTCTTAGCAAAATGAAGAAACAGATTATTGTGTCTGCAGGCATTCTTGTATATGCCATTTCTTCCTAAATTATCCTCATTATAATGAAAAGAAAGGAGTATACCTGTTACTCAGGTTTCATATGACTCACTGCATCAGGTTCTACAACACTTTACTTATAGATGTTTAAACCTGCCCAGTCCTCACATTGTTTCTAAAATGTTTAATCTGTAATTGAACATAATTTTATATTTACTTTTTGGTATAAAAATAATATACTCATATTACTCAAAATGTCCAAAAAATTAAAAAACAAGGAAAAACTCATTCCTAATTCTGCCACCAAGACACAACCACTGTCAAATATGTCTGTGTTTTCAGTCTTTTTTTATATATCGGTTTTGTTGCTTATTTTAAACACTTGTGACCATTATATATACATTTTTTAATTATATGTACAATTTAATAGTATAAGTATTTTCCAATGTTATTAAAACCTCTTCGTTTATATCATTCTTACTGGCTGCAAAATATGAAGACTTTTTTTTTTAAAGACAGTTATTTCCCTCACCCTTTCCACCATATGTTGGAATTGTTGACCAGTTAAAACAATACCAGGTACTTACTGAACACCAACTGTGCTGTTCTAGAGAGGTTCAAAGACATCCAAGTCAACTTTACCTTCTTTAGGAGCCTAAGATTCACTGAGGGAGACATACACACATAAATGACCCTACTCCTCAAGCATAGGGGATGCTAGGTCTACAGAAAGATCCAGACAGTAAATGGTACAGCTCTGGCCTGGGGTTTAGAGCAGACCCCATGGAGAAGGGGAATGGACGTCTTGAAAAATGTTTCCAGTCCCTCTTCCCCTAAGAAAGCACTTGAGCTGGGCACAGTGGCTCACACCTGTAATCCCAGCACTTTGGGGTGCTGAGGTGGGTGGATCACCTGAGGTCAGGCATTCGAGACCATCCTGGCTAACATGGTGAAACCTCGTTTCTACTAAAAATACAAAAAATTAGCCAGACGTGGTAGCATGCGCCTGTAATCTCAGCTGCTCGGGAGGCTGAGGCAGGAGAATCACTTGAACCCGGGAGGCAGAGGTTGCAGTGAGCCGAGATTGCGCCATTGCACTCCAGCCTGGGCAACAAGAGTGAAAAGAAAAAAGAAAGAAAGCACTTGACGGAGAAGAGACTCCATGAGAAAGGCTTGACTAAGTGCCACACATGAGATGTTATGAGGGTGGCAAGTATACGAGTTATAGGGTGGTAAGTATGTGATGTTATAGGGTAGCAGGTATGCCACTGCGCTGGAAATAAGACAAGAAGGAAAAAAAGCTTTGTGGTATTTAAGAAAGAAAATGTAATCACAAGGTCTATTTTTGAAGAATATCTCCAGGGGAAACATTTGTTCCAAAGAACCAACTGGCTGGGTTTAGGGAATAAAAAAGAATCTAATTACTAGCATAGTTATTTCTCTGAAAATATTAAGGACAGATATGCAATATATTCCTCTGTTATTCATTGAAACGTGATCCCTTCTTAACAGGTAATTTGTGCCGCTGCACTGGATACCGACCAATTGTAGAAAGTGGAAAAACTTTCTGTGTAGTAAGTTTTAAAAAAATTTCATTCTATTGCCTTAATATATTAATGAACCTTTGCATAAAATAATCTATTTCATTCAATAATTTCTGAAATAGCCCAACATTGAACTTTCTAATCACTGAAATTGCTTAAATGCCCATTGTTGGTATTTTCTTTAATCAACTCTTAGCATCTATCTTGTTTATAGCCCCAAATTTGGCGCTTTCCTAAGAAGTATAGTATATTGCCCATGACTTCAAGAAATGAATACTCGATTGAAGAAAATGAAACAGAAACAATAAAAGTGTAATATCAAAGCAAGATTTTAAAAGTTCAATGTATCCTATATATTATATACATAAATTTCAAAGGAACCTGGATTAAATAGAATTAATGAATGAGAAGAAGAGAGATAGAGTCAACTTTACCTTCTTTAGGAGCCTAAGATTCATTGAGGGAGACATACACACAGGAACCTGGATTAAATAGAATTAATGAAATAGAATTAATGAATGAGAAGAAGAGAGATAGAGGGGACTTATTGGAGAAGCGGAGTTTTGAGCTAGGTCCTAAAGGAAGTAATAGAAATGAATGGCTGACAAAAGGTCCGTAGAAAATTCCAACTAATAAAATGTATGAAAGTAGGAAAAAGAAAGCTAACCAAGGTTCTGATAAGAAATTGATGCAACTGTCCGGGCACAGTGGCTCACACCTATAATTCTAGCATGTTGGGAGGCCAAGGTGGGTGGATTACCTGAGGTCAGGAGTTCAAGACCAGCCTGGCCAACATGGTAAAACCCCTTCTCTACTAAAAGCACAATTAGCCGGGTGTGGTGGCGCATGCCTGTAATCCCAGTTACTCGGAAGGCTGAGGCAGGAGAATTGCTTGAACCCTGAGGGCAGAGGTTGCAGTGAGCTGAGATCGTGCCACTTCACTCCAGCCTGGGCAAAGGAGTATAACTCTGTCAGAAAGAGAAAGAAAGAGAGAGAGAGAGAGGAAGGGAAAGAGAAAGAGAGAAAGAGAGAGAAAGATGCAACGGAAGCATTGGAGAGAAAGAAGATACTGCTTGAAGCTAAGAACTTTAGCCTTGGCTGGGCGTGGTGGCTCCTGCCTGTAATCTCAGCACTTTGGGAGGCTGAAGCAAGCGGATCACTTTACATCAGTTCGAGACCAGCCTGGCCAACATGGTGAAATCCCGCCTCCACCAAAAAATACAAAAATTAGTTGGGTGTGGTGGTGCCCACCTGTAGTCCCAGCTACTCAGGAGACTGAGGTGGGAGAATCTCTTAAACCCAGGAAGTGGAGGTTGCAGTGAGCCAAGATGGCATGACTGCACTCCAGCCTGGACGACAGAGTGAGACCCATCTAAAAAAAAAAAAAAAAAAAAAAAAAAATAAATGTAGCCTTAAAGTTGATAAACAACATGTAGTCACTGTCTGTTTGCAAACCAGGAGTAATACAATGACAACAGTATTTCAGGAGGAGAATTCTTGGTACCTGCCAACAGGAAGGATAAGCCTAGGGAGATGTGCTGGGAAGTGAGGGCATGGACTAGTGCAGTACCCCATGCATGAGGAGTGACAACCCAGACCAGTGTGGCATATGTAGGGACAGAAAGATAACTTCCCAGAAAGGAACTGCCAGAATCATAACCACCAGACAGTGAAGAGTGCAGCGAGAAAGGAATCCAAGTCACCTGCAAAGTTCAGAGATTGAGGAACAAAATAGGACAAAAGAAGGTGGGAAAAAAAAAATTTCATGTAAAAGGAGACAGAGTCATACTTTCTTTCTTTCTTTTTTTTTTTTTTTTTTTTTTTGAGACTGGGTCTCTCTCTCTGTTTCCCAGGCTGATCTTGAACTCCTGGGCTCAAGCCATCCACCCACCTCAACATTGCAAAGTGCTGAGATTACAGGCGTGAGCCACTGCACTTAACCAAGACATACTTTTGAGAAGGTTTCAGTTAGGAAAATTAATTTGATATAATTTTTGTTAAACAAAAACAATTCTAGGCGCACCAGGCCATTCCAAGTACTATGAAGTCTTTGAAAAAAAAATGTACTTTTTATGCCAGTAAAGAAGAATTTCAAGAAATTTTACAAACTACAGGCTAGTTTATTTTAAATCCTGGGCAAGATACTATTTATTTTAAAACATATGAATAGCCAGTATTTCACCATTTTGACCTACAAAAAATAGCAACTTCTTCATATGATTTGCACAGCATTGTCACAAAATCCAAATCCTTTCTTAACTTTGTAGAAAATTACCTTTCAGGCTGGGCACGGTGGCTTACGCCTGTAATCCCAGCACTTTGGGAGGCCGAGGTGGGTGAATCACTTGAGGCCAAGAGTTTGAGACCGGCCTGGTCAACAGGGTAAAACCCCGTCTCTACCAAAAAATGCAAAAATTAGCCAGGCATGGTGAGGCATACCTCTAGTCCCAGCTACTCAGGAGGCTGAGACAGGAGAATCACTTTAACCCAGGAGACAGAAGTTACAGTGAGCCAAGATCGTGCCACTGCACTCCAGCCTGGCGTGACAGAGCGAGACTCTATCTAAAAAAAACAAAAAGAAAGAAAAAGAAAATGACTTTTCAACTAAAGGTGTCAGCTGCTGCTTTTGCAGCAGTTCTTATGTGTCACACATTGTGTCAAACTTTTCTCATATTTAAACCTAACAAACCTGATTAGGATGGGTCTTACTATCCTAATTTAACAAGCTCAACCCAGCTTGTATGTGTTAAAGCAGGAACTAGAACCCAGGTCTCCCTGATGCCATGTAAGAAGCACGGTGTCTCCAAATCATCACAGATCATTAGACAACTTGTTTGTACATTGAATAGGGCAAACAAGAATAATTAGTCTGGCTGGGCGCAGTGGCTCACACCTATAATCCCATCATTTTGAGAGGCCAAGGCTGGCAGATCACTGAGCCTGCAAGTTTGAGACCAGCCTGGCCAAGATGGTTAAACCCTGTCTCTACAAAGAATGCAAAACTTAGCCAGGCATGGTGGTGCGCACCTGTAATCCCAGCTGCTCCGGAGGCTGAGGTGGGAGGATTGCTTGAGCCCATGAGGTCGAAGCTGCAGTGAGCTGAGATCGTGCCACTGCACTCCAGCCTGGGCAACAGACTCAGACCCTGTCTCAATAAATAAATAAACAATCTGATAGTTGTAACTGACAAATGAATTCAGGCTGAAAATACTACTGTGGGTCTGCATGACTGTCTTGAAAATTAAAGTTAAATGGTTTGTGACTTGAATCATCCAAATAATTCAGAATGACTCTAACACCCAAATGAACTCAGGTTTTCAGTTATTTATAAGTGTGGATAGAAAGTCTTAAAGGCAGTTTTTCTTCCCGGGACTCTATTAAAGATACATGCTATATCACCAGTAAGATAAAGAAGAGCAATCTCTTTGGGTTTGGGGGGTGGATCGGTTTGGGGAGCTTTTTTTTAGAGATGGGGCCTTGCTATGTCACCCAGGGTGGAGTACAGTGGCTATTGACTGGCGTGATCATAGCTCACCAGAGCCTCAAACTCCCACGCTCAAGTAATCCTCCTGTCTCAGCCTCCTGGGTTGCTGGAATTATAGGCGCACGCCACTGCACTCAGTGTTTGGGTTTTTTAGTTACCATATTACAACTCTATTCCATATATCTCACTTCTAGTAGGAAGCCTTAGCTGGCTGACCCCACCCACCCACCTCAAACCCCTTTTGTCTTCCCCTGAGACTTGAGTGACACCATTTACAAGACTCTATCATGAGCTTGGTGGCACATTCCCTATAATTTTTTCTAATTGTTAAGTGACAGTATAGCTTGTTACTTTCTCCATCAGGTACTTAAGTAGGTGTTTAAAGAATCAACCAATGAATTTTATTTAAACTGCTTTACCTCCTAAGGAATCAACTGTTTGTGAGCTGAAAGGATCAGGAAAATGTTGCATGGATCAAGAAGATGGGTCTTTGGTGAGTAGATGGGGAAAAGTAAGTATCTGGTTTTTCCACCCCCCTTGGGATTGACTGAGAAATACCCACATAAATCCAAATTCATTCAAGGTTTCTATTCATTTCAGTGAATAAAGTACAAACTAAGTGAATACAAGGCATAAATATCTTAAAGAGCTCCCGAAATTGGCCAACCCATGACTCCCGTAAGACTAGTCACCACAGAAGGCTGTTTTCCTTCAATACAACTTTTTGTGGCTTCATCTGAGTTTGCCAGTCACTCCCCCACACACACCCCAACTCAACAAGCACTAAGGGTCCAAGCAATGGTGCACTTTCATGCTTATGGCAGATGAAATCCACAAATATCTGAGACCCAGCACAGGAGTTTAAAACCTTTGCCAATTCCTGGCACCAGAGGAGGAAAATCAGAATCCAGTTAATCTTCAGGGGAAACCAACCCACGGTCCTGTGAGGGTGAAAAAAATTTCATTCAGGAACGACCTATGGTTCTGGCTCCTCCGTTTTGTGTTGGGGGTATCAGAGGTAGAGGCCCTCGCTCTGAAGTCTCACAGTTCCTGTACCTCTCTCAGAAACTCTAAAGCTCCATTTGTATTTTGTTTTGTTTTGTTGAGATGTGCACCAAACTGTACGATGAAGACGAATTCCAGCCCTTGGATCCATCCCAGGAGCCTATATTCCCTCCTGAACTCATAGTAAGATACTTTACTTTTGTTGTCTCATAACATGGTGTTGTATATGCCTTTTTGTATTACACTATAGAATTACCCAGTTTTAGACATTAAAATTTGGAAGTGTGTCCAACGCGACAATGGAGCAATAACCTATTTTTAGAAACTTGTTCAGTTCTCCTATAAATAATTTAAAGTTGGCCGCTTAGAAGAATGGCGCTGCCAGGACCTCAGAGATGCTTTGGTTCAACCCCTCTGCTGAAGATCCTGAGGCTAAAGTGTAGGGGACTTTCTTAAGGTCACACAGTGACACTGTAAGATATCTTACAGGCATTTTGGAAGGTTGGTGAAGTAAAAATCAAATGATACTTAGAATAATGGCATCACACTATTCATACAATTAACCTCTGTGGTTTCCACTCAGTGGAAAGAGAGGGAGAGAAAAGTAATATAAGTACTGTGGTATGCCCACCATTCCATTCCATGACTATGCCTTGGAGAGAGTATGCGATGAGAGATGGGATTCTACTAGCTTCTCAGAAGGTTTCAGTCCCCATATACCATGCATAGTGTGAGAACTTGGACACCCCAGGTGTAAGTCTGGTATTTTTAAATTGTAGATATAGATATAGATGTATACATGTGTATGTATGAGGGGTCTTCAACAAGTTCATGAAAAATTCATATTATGAAAAAACTGTACATGGATTTCAACATTTTTTTCACCAAAGTAAACTCCTACTAACTTGTTATAACACAGCTGAATAGGATCTAGTCTGAGACACTAAAAAGAATATCATTATCTGTTTAAAAAGAGCCTAAGTAACATGAATTCTGCTAAAACTGAAGCAAGAACAAACATCAAATTTAGGGTGACGCTTAGGTGGAAAATGGTGAAGTCATCAATGCTTTACAAAAAGTTTATGAGGACAATGCCCTCATATAAATCAACAGTTTACAAATGGATAACTTGTTTTAAGAAAGGACGAGATGATGTTGAAGCTGTAGCAGCACACCACCCACATCAATTTTCAAAGAAAAAATTCATCTTGTCCATGCCCTAATTGAAGAGGACTGGTAGTTAACAGCACAAACAATAGCCAACACCATAGACATCTCACATGGCCAACACCATAGATAACCCAGTTTACACAATCCTGACAGAAAAATTAAAGTTGAGCAAACTTTCCACTCAATGGGTACCAAAACCATTAAGCCCAGATCAGCTGCAGACCAGAGCAGAACTTTCAATGGAAATTTTAAACCAGTGGGATCAAGATCCTGAAGCAGTTCCTCAAAGAATTGTAGCAGGAAATGAAATGTGGCTTTACCAGTATGATCCCAAAGACAAAACCTGATCAAAGCAATGGCTATCAAGAGGTGTAAGTGGCCCAGTCAAAGCACAAGGGGACCAGTCAAGAGCAAAGGTCCCGGCAACAGTTTTTTGGGATGCTCAAGACATTTTGTTTGTTGACTTTCTGGAGGGCCAAAGAATGCTAACATCTGCTTATTAGGAGGGTGTTTTGCATCCTCCTACGAGATTTTTGTCAAGCTTTAGCAGGAAAATGCCCAGGAAACTTCCCCGGAGAGCCCTTCTATACCACAGCAATGCTCCTGCTCATTCCTCTCATCAGACAAGGACATTGTGGGGAGAGTTTTGAAGGAAAGTTGTTAGATATCCCCCTTACAGTGTTGATTTGGCTCCTTCTGATTTCTTTATGTTTCCTAATCTTATAAAAAAAAAATCTGTAAGAGGCACCCATTTTTCTTCAATTAATAATGTAAACAGATTGCATTAACATGATTATTTCCAAGAACCTCAGTTCTTGAGGGATGGACTAAATGGTTGGTATCATCACTTACAAAAGTGTCTTGTGATGGAGATTATGTTGAGAAATAAAGTTTATTATTTTTATTTTTTAATTCCATTTCTCGACAAACTTTATGAAGTACCTTCATATCTAAATATGTATGTGTGCATATGTACACACATATGTATATACTTATACATGTATATATGTATATATATATACATATGTATACTTGTATATATGTGTGTATACACACACAACACACATATATATACACATTCCATTTGCACTATTCCTGGTGAAAGATTAAAGGATTTTTTTAAGGTTAATTTTGCCTATAAGCAGTTTTGTCCTACAAAAAAAAAAAAAAACACCTAATCCCCCTAATCCCCAAAGATGAGCCCGCTCTGAGTCACTGTTAGAGTAGAACCAGAACCAGAAGCCTGTGATTTAACTCCTGACTAAGCCACTTTCACGGTAACATGCTGCTTCCTCTTTACACGCTCACTTCACAGACAGAGTTTATTCTATATCCAGTCATCAATAGACACCTGTCATGATGCTTATTCAGTGGTACCCACACAGATCTTATTAGTCTGGGTAATTTCAAACAGACCACCCTTTCCTGATCCCTAGAAGTTGAGATTCTTCAGAAAGCTAAAATGACCAGTAGCCTGCTTGGATGCCCAGAGCAGCAGATACACTCACAGCTTGTTGTTCAAGAGCCTTACTTGAAAACAAATTGGCTTTGCTTCTCTACAGAGAATGGCAAAAGATCCAAACAAGAGAAGGCTAACCTTCCAAGGGGAGAGAACCACATGGATCACCCCTGCGACCCTGAACGACCTTCTGGAGCTGAAAGCCAATTTCCCCAAAGCCCCGCTTGTCATGGGAAACACAGAATTGGGTAGGTGGTTGTTACCCATGTTCTTCAGTCTAGACTAAGTAGCCCAAATATTTGTGTTTCTTTTTAAACTGTTCATAAATGCAATTCATTTTTATTAATGATATTTATGGTCCTTTATAACGCTTTGGATCTTCTTTTGCAAATGAATCATTAAAGTCACAATTTGCCCTCTGGCTTATCAGTAAACGACATCTATTGGCATCCATTGTCTTCCTTTTCAAGCGTTTCTAATTACTTTAAATACTTTTCCCTTCAGGACCCAGCATTAAATTCAAAAATGAATCCCATCCAGTTTTTATATTTCCACTTGGGCTTCCAGAACTACATTTTGTGAACACCACAGGTGATGGTAAGCACCTTCTTTTTCAAATAAGATGTAATCTTTGGTGTTGGTGGGCTGTTGGTAATGGATTACATGCATTGGGCAAATTTGAGCAATTCATAGAATATCTGACCTCATTTATTCAGTCAAAGCTATTTATTGAGCACCTACTCTGTGTCCTCTATGATCTTTTCCAAACTGATCCATTCAGCTGCATCACTGAGTACTATATGTCATAGGAGCCACAGTGGTGGGAAGACGCCACATAGCTCAGCCAGGTGTCGAGGGGTTGAACAAATAAGAAAATTGAAGACATTTGCTAGCCAGTAGCAAAGGTTCTTGCCACACATTACTCCCTCATTCACAAATTTGTCAAAGCTATTCCCACACCTACACATACTCACTCACACACTCACACACAAAAAGTCTGGGCCACAATTTGAAATATAACTGTGAACAACAGCCTTATTTATTTTTACACTCTTTTCACAGCTTACCAAGTGGTTTCATATCTCTTATGTCTTGATCCTCATGATAACCCTGGGACATGGACAAAGCAAGTAGCCTTGGTATTTCCATTATCCTACCAAAGATACAGAATCAAAGGGCTTAGGTAGCTTCCCCCAGCATCACACAGCTAACGTATGGCCAAGTCAGGACTAAATCCTAGGTCCCCTCACTCCTTCCACACCATGCACTGAATAAGGCTGTCTGAAAAACATATCCCACCATCTGCTACCCACACTAAACCTTTAAATGGAGAACAGGCTATAGGAGCTAAAACTCCAATAAAACAGGGCTCTCTCAATGAGAAAATGGAAATCAAGTGGATAATGTCTTGCTATCCCCTCTGACCTGCCAAGCTGCAGTCAGTCCGCTTGTTCATTTTTTTACCCATTAGAAAGTCTGTATTAACAGACTCATAGGAAGAGACAGAGCAAGGGGAGGCCAGCCAGGTATGGGAGAGGGTTGGGAGGATGGTGTGGGGGGTATTTAGTTATTTTTAGCTATTTTTAAAGTTGTTTTAAATAAATGTATTTAGTCATTTTAGGTTTCGTTATTTTTAGAAGGACAGGGGAGGTGGAGCCTGTACAACTAGATCAGCGTTTCTCAACCTTTTCTTCATTGTCACCCCTGTAAGGAGCGATAGGCTTTGTTTCCTGAATCTTCCCTCCCTGAAATTTTAATACCACAGGTAAACTGTGTATCTGTTTATGTACATGTCCTTAGGTTACAGGTAGCCAGGTCCATGCATATTTGTGTCTTTCCACAGAGTCAGGCTTTTGCTGGTGCTATTTCAATCATAAAAGCCACTAGCTACACGGAGTTCCCAAGGAGGCAGTTCTCCTTAGTACCTCCCGTTCACTCAGTAGTCAGAGCTGTGGGCACACAGGCTCAAGCCACTCCACAAGCCAGTCAATATTGCAAACCATACAAAATAATACACTTAGTCTATATGTAGATGTTGTAAGTTAAACATTCCACAGTGAAGTAACATTTAGCATCAAGAGGAAAAAGATGGAAGAAAGGGCTAATGAACCAGTGCAGGGGGAGGGAAGAAAACAAAAGGAGTCATTCTCTGGGCTGGGCAGCCCGTTGGTCGTGCAGGGAAGAGTCTGAGGTGCCTTCAGGGCAGACGCTGAGTTTTTACAGTGAGTGACTGCAAGCTGATGTCAGTTAAAACTGCTGTTTCAAGCTACTGAAAGCCAAATCTTTTATAGTCACAGAGTGTTCTGGCAAGAACGGATAGTGGAAGAGTGTGCTTGTTTGTGTCCTTATCTGGTTGGACGTAGTCTTTATTTTTTTATTTGTTCACTAAACAAAACATCTTATCCTTGTTGGCAAAGTACCTTATGAAATACAAAATGGAGTCTTCTTCTAAGACGGAGTTAGTTATGTCAAAGGTGTTGAATGCAAATAGGTGCTTTATATATAAGAAGAGTGAGATTTTGGGCTGGGCACAGTGGCTTATGCCTGTAATCCCAACACTTTGGGAGACTGAGACAGGCGGATTACTTGTGCCCATGAGTTTTAGACCAGACTGGGAAACATAGTGAGACCCAGTCTTTACAAAAAAATGTAAAAATTAGCCAAGTCTGGCTTGCATCTATACTCCCAGCTATGCCAGGAGGATTGCTTAAGCCTGGTAGTTGAAGGTTGCAGTGAGTTGTGATCGTCCCACTGCACTCCAGCCTGGCAACAGTACTGCCCCCATTGAGAATACATGGAGTAGATGACTTCACTACTCAAATCATACTCTGTAAGCATACCCACAAACAAAACTCTGACCCAAGGTACAGGAAGGTATCTATTATTGTCATCTTTTTCATAAGAGAGCAATAGGAAGAGATGGCTGGGGAAGACAGGCTGATGGGCCACACACGTTGTGCAGATCAGCTCCCACTTAGGCTTGATGATCTTTAAAACATCTTGTAGGACCATGGCAGGAATTTTCATGTTGGATCAATTTATTCAGGAAAACTAAATTGGAAATAAAGAAAGTAATAAATTTCAGATATCTGTGGTTGATATGTGCTAAAATGTACAGCATACATGACTGTATACATGACTGGGGAAAAGGATTCGGTACTAAATATTTGGGAATAAAGCAAGCTGCTAGAAATATCTTTAATTATCTTTGGGTCTTGTCATTCTAAGCAAATAGGAAAAGAGGAGATATATTTAAAAGACCATTTACATGCAACCCCTTCTGGTTACAGTTCCTTTAAGCTGACGTCTCACTACTGTGTTTTCAGGGGTGACAATAGGTGCGGGATACAGCCTAGCCCAGTTGAATGATGCCTTACATTTTATCGTTTCGGAGCAACCGAAGGAGAAGACTAAGACCCATCGAGCTCTGCTGAAGCATCTGAGGACACCTGCAGGAGCCCAGATTAGGAATATGGCCGTATGTTCTGTTGTTCTATGAGATAAGTCACGGTTATAGACAGTCATACAGTTCTGTTCAGTTTAACAAACATTCCTCTGAAGAGGAATGTCAAGTCAACGTTGAACAAGTCTGTACAATATGAGTATGAGTATGCATATGCCCAAGATGAAGGCATCATGTTGAGTGTGTATGTGTGTGTGCAAAGTGAGTAACATATGGTACAGCAAAATTATGGTGCTGGAGCCACAAGATTCTGGAGAAGTCGCTTGACCTCTGTAAGCTGCTGTTTCTTCATTTGAAAAATTAAGGCCCAGTGTAAGGGGAGATGTCAGTCAAGGGGCACAGATTTTCAGTTAGACAGGAGAAATAAGCTTTTGTGATCTGTTGCCCAACATGATGATTATAATTAGTAATAACATATATTTCAAAATTGTTACAAGAGTAGATTTTAAATATTCTCACCACAAAGAAATGATGAATACACGAGGTGATAGATACTTTAATTAGCTTGATCTAATCGTTCTGCTATGTATACATAAATCATAACGGCACATTGCACCCCATAAATATATATAATTATTGTCAATCTAAAATTTTTAAATAAAAGTAAAAACTATAGACAAAAAAATCACACCAAAATTTAAGATAAAAAAAAGTCACACCAAAAATTAAGATTCACCCAAATAGACTATCTCTAAGGTCCAAATAGACAATCTCTAAGGTCTCTATTTAACCAAATAGACTATCTCTAAGATTCAACCAAATAGACTATCTCTATGTCCAGCTCTAAAATTCCATGAAATATGTCTTATCCAAGGTATAGTAAACACAAGCCTGCATTTCCAAAATACTCTTGTATGGCTGGTTCTCCTCTTAGGCCTTTGCACCAAGGTGAATTTCTAAACATGTGTATCCCACATGTCCATTCTTGGATATCCCCCAGTTGTTTAGCTTTATGGAGTTTTCTTACCATTTAAGACTTTAAAATGATTAGTTTGAATCATTCCTCATTTCACATATGACGGGCAGTTCAGCAGGATTTAATAGGGCCAGGAGATACTTCCTGTCTCCTGATTTCTTCTGGCCCCTCGGCTGATTCTCAAAACCCACTATGTGTTTTCACCTTCTGCATCTTCTGTCCCTTTTCTGAAGCACGTTGCTCCTCTCAACATCAACTTGTCCCCTTAAGTCTTTCAAAGGCCCACTGTTCGAGGCTGTGTATGAAGCAGCCTTTACTGAGGCTTAGGGCAGCAAAGCAGCCTGTACTCCCCAGCAGCACCACAGGCATTTTGAATGCGATGCTCCTGTTCTGGTTCTTTAGGTTTCCCCAGGCTCCAGTCTCTCTACCTACCGCATATTGGTGCACACTTTCTACCCTTTAACTATACCCCTTCTTCTCCCTAACCTGCAGGCACCAGCCCCTAAATTCCCATTCACTTCCCTTTGTGTCTATCCTCATAAGTAAACATAACTATCAAGGAAGGCTTCTGAACAAAGACAAATGCATACTAGAGTCAGTTCTCAAAGAAATGTTCCTCTTCATTGCACATGGAAGAGGAATATTTTCTCAAGCTGTCAGTTTGGATGGAGTCAGGAGTGGGAATCTTGCACAATATATTATCTATCTATTTAACTGCCCCCAAACTCTGCCAGCTCTTTCAATGACGCAAAAAAAAAAAGAGAGAGAATATAAAACTTACACAAGAACCCTGTATACATAATTTCGTATTTGTCTAATAACTAAGTATAGCTTTTAAAATGCCATCTTTTTTTTTATTTAGACTTTAGGAGGACATGTGGTGAGCCAGCCTAATTTTTCTGACCTAAACCCCATTTTAGCAGCAGGAAATGCTGCCATCAATCTGATATCTAAAGGTAAGAGACCAAGCTTTAAGCATTTTTTTTCTGTGCTCATCACTATCAGTTATATAGCTCCTGCTATAAACCATTAATTAGGGACCCAAGTACTTCTAATTTAGATTCATAGGCTCTGTTTACATCACCTCAAACCTAAGGGTGAAACTGTGACCAATTATCCTGCTCTCCGGCTGTTCTATGTGTAGACAATTTCTCTTAAATATTTGGCCACATTTATGATCAATCTAAATTGCAGTATCAAAGCAGGTGAAGAAAAATTAATGAGAAGTATCTCTGTGGCTTTAAAGGTTTATGCCATATTTTATTGCAGAGATTCATAAAGATGGCCATTTTTCCTATAGCACTTTTTGTTTTAAACAAAATCAAGTTTGTGGGGCATATTACTTATTCCTCCTCTCTTTATTCAAAGATGCCATGAGCTTTGTGGAAAGAAAATGATTTAAACTTAAAGAAATAAAAATAAATACATATTATTCATAGGGCTATTAATGTAAGATATCTTCTTGATTAAAATTACATTTAAAAAGTATGGGTCAAAAAACAGTATGGTAAGCTGTTTTAAATATATATATACACACACACACATATATATGTATATATATTCACACACACACACACACACACTCATGTATAAAAATTTTTTAGCCAAAAACAGACCACATACATGACGGTGGTTCCATAAGATTACATTAATAACACCATATTTTTGCAGTACTTTTTCTGTGTGTTTAGATATGTTTAAATACACAAATATTTACCATTATGTTGTGATTGCCTACAGTATTCACCACAGTAACATGCTGTGCAATTTTGTAGCCTAGGAGCAATAGCTACACCCTGTAGCCTCGTTGTAGCTATTGCTACACAAACCTAGATGGTATGGTAGGCAGTACACTACACCATCTAGGTTTATGTAAATACATTCTATGATATTCACTCAACATAATCACCTAACTACACCATTTCTCAGAATGTATCCCCACTAAATGTCTCATGACTATCGGGAATCCCATCTCTGCCACCAGTCCCACCTCTGGTACTTTGCAAAGGTCACTCAACCTCTCTGGAGCTCAGTGTTCTCATTTGTGAAATGTATATATTGTACTAGGTTGTTTCCAAATAGCTTTAAAGCTCTTCCAGGCCAAATTTTATGAGAAGCATATAATGGTCTGTAAGAACCAGAAATGACTTTGCAGCTTATCTGACCAACCCTGCCACTCTGAAGCTGAGAACCCCAAAGTTTCCATGACTTGCCAAAGGAGGCCCAGCTTCGTAGCTGGAGCTAGAACCAGACATGGATCCCAGCCTGCACCCTCTTTCCACCACACATCACATCTGTCACTGGCAACATATTCTCCAATTTGATAAACACATCCTAACCAAGGGTGATTTTCTCAAACAGAAGGACAACAGCAGATTCCTTTAAATGGTCCTTTCCTTGAGAGATCACCTGAGGCGGACTTGAAATCAGAAGAGATTGTGTCATCTGTTTATATTCCCTACTCCACTCAGGTGAGGGTTCCCTGACTCACTGCCCAGCCCGAGGGAAGCCCCGCTGACCTGTGCAATGAGCCTGCAGACAGGCTTCCAGGACAATGCTCTAGGGAGATTTTCTGGGCTGCCACACAGGGAGGGGCACATTTCCAAATGACCATTTGATTTGCTTTCATATCAGGGCCACACTATGACTTTTATGGGCCCTAGGCACTTTTGCCTTTTTGAATCTCTTCCTCCATAAAAAATAAACTGTATGCCTGTATAGCTATATCTATATATAAAAATGATTGTAACAATATAAATCCAAGCTACGTTCAGTGTCTTATATATTTTTTTTAATTTTAAAAGATGTTTTAAATTTCTACTTTTACTTTAGATATAGGAGCTACAGGTGCGGGTTTGTTACATGAGTATGTTGCGAGAGGCTGAGGTTTGGGATACAGACTCCATCACCCAGGTAGTGAACATATTACCCAATTGGTAGTTTTTCAACTCATGCCCCCCTCCCTCCCTACCCCATCTAGTAGTCTGCAGTAAATTAAAAGTAAAACATTTCCCTGGGCCCCTAAAAGTATCCTAGGCTCTATATTACATGAAAGATTCTCGTTTTGCAAAGCCAGTCTACCTAAAGGGTACAGTGGCAGTGGTCCTATAAGATTATATTACCTAAAGGGCACACTGGCCTTGCAAAAGGAGAACCTTTCATGTGACTTGAATTTTCGGTCTCAGGTAAATATGCATCTTACCCAAGATTAAGTAAATCCAGTCAACATCATCTACAGCAAGTTTCTGGCTGAAAGTTCATTATCATAAAATTACCTCCAAGTCAATCAACATTTATTAACCAAATAGTTTAAATAAAATTATTTACTTATTAACCACTTACCAATCTATATCCCAGGCACAGTGTGGTAAACCCAGAAGACACTAAGGGTACAGAAGGGGTCCTGTCCTTGAAGATCGGTAAATCTAACAGGAAGAGCTTGAAGTAGGAAATAACTAATACCCTCAGACAGGAAATGAGTGGACAGCAAGCCACTCAGAGTAGCTTGGTGAGGGGAAGAGCCTAAAGGGAGGAAAGGGGAGGAAGGGTGATGGGGGTGAAGCATAGAAGATGGTAGCCTTTGAATCAGTGGAGAGAAGGGAGGAGAGCCTGGGGGTTGGGGATGGCAGTTTGGGAGGCCAGGGAATGGGGCATGGGGCTGGAGCAGCCCATGAGTGAGATTGAAAGGGAAGCTGGGCTCCATTACTAAACACATCCATTGCTCCATCAAGGAGTTTGTATGTGTTCTAACAGATGGCCGCCTCTGAAGGCTTTAAAGCAAAGTAAAAATTAAATGGAAGTGGTACTTTAAGAACATAAATGGAGTAGAAAGTTAAAGGATAAATCAGATCGGGGAGAGACTAAAGACTGAATGACCAACTAGGAGGCTGATGCAGCACTTCCAGCAATAAATCGGGAGACGGTGGTGAGGGCAGTGGCAGCAGGAATGGAGAGGAAAGTCTCCATACATCAGTAGAACAGAGTAAATATGATCAGCGTGTCTCAAACACTTCTCTGTCACCAGTGTTTTGTATGACAGAAATGTTTTATCCTTGACAAGGTCCATGGTGGTAGGATTTAATATCTCCCCCACGCCCGCCAAGATGCTGGCCACACAAAGAGGCTTTCCCACTTCATGGCTCCAATGTTCCACTCTAGTCATGAGATTCAACCAAGAAGGACAGGCTACTCCTAGAAAGAACTGGAGAAACCAGTAGTCCAGTAGTTTTCAAGCTTTTTCTTTCTTTTTTTTTTTTTTTAAACAATACAACTCTTTATTCTAATGAAATTTACATAGAACAGCAAACTAAAACAGATGAAACTGAAGCTGTGGTAGTTCTATCTAAGAGCCATCCTATCTGCCCATCTTCCCCTCATTCAACTCAGCAGCCCCTAAGGCACCACCTGATCTAACCCAGCCTTCTCATTTTAAAGAAAAGAGCCAGTTTTTTCTGTCACTTGCCTGAGGCCACATGTGACCATTCAGGGTTGAAAGGCATAAAGCTTAGCCAGTAAGCGTAGACTCGAGTCAGGCTGCTTAGCTTGGAACCCCAGTTCTGCCACTTGCTGTGTGACTTTGTGCAAGTTACTTCACATCTCAGTTTCCTCATCATAAATTGGAAATGAGCAGACTTGTTGTAAGGACTAAGTATTAATATATATGAGCCACATTGGACAGTACCCATATACGACATATATGTCGACTATAGTCAGTCACAGTGCCTGGAGATCCACTCATCGAAAGTATTGCTGTATGGCAGACTGTGGAGTAAGCACTAAATGTTCTGAGTGTTTTCCTATCTCCAGTGGCACTTTGTGTTTGGACTCCGGATGGCCCAGCGTCAGGAGAACGCATTTGCCATTGTCAATGCTGGGATGAGCGTTAAGTTTGAAGACGGCACGAACACAATCAAGAAACTTCAAATGTTCTATGGAAGCGTGGGCCCCACCACTGTCTCTGCAAGCCAAACCTGCAAGCAGCTCATTGGGAGGTATGTCATAGTACATCTGGGGCATGATAATCAGGCCTTTCTAGTTTAGATTTTTTTTTAATGAAACTAGCACTTGGGGAATTTTTTCTGATGATAAAAATACATACAATCATTTAGAAAATTTAAGCACTGAAGAAAAGTATAAAGTACAAGCCACCCAAAAGCCGCCCTTTTTAAGGTACAATGATTCTTTTATTACAGGTTTCTGCAATGCGATTAATGCACAAATTACTTAGTTTGAGTAGATATTATCTTTAAATTTTCACTTTTAATTAGCCTGTATAGTAAGTTGCCAATACTGTGTCCTAAGACATCTGAAAATGTCCTTAAGCCACATTTGAAAAAGATGAAATGTTTAAAAGATTAAATGACCTCCTCCTGTCACTCTCATTATCGCTAACATTTGAAAAGTAATTTTTAAAAATGTTTCCAACTAGTGCTTCTATAATACTTTCTATCCACTCATTGTTAACAATTAGAACTTAATGTGAGTTTTTTCGCAGATACAAAAATAACTTCATGCTTCCAAAAAATTTATATAGAAACATTGATTTCTGAAATATTTTACTGCTATCTTCAATAATTTTTTATTTACCAAATATTTACCTAGTGTAGTGTGTATGCCAGGCTGGAGGATAGTTGCTGGAGATACAGCAGTGGACAAGATCAACAAAGTCCCAGATCTCAGGAAGCTTTGGCGTTAGTGCTTTTTTAACCCAGGTATTTAAGGTAAATCAACATTCGCAATCCTGGAAATGAAAAATAATAATATAGGAAGACTTAATGTAGAAAGTTTGGGAACCACTGCATCAGATACTGAAGAGAGCTAACAAACTCTCTTGAAGATATTTTGTCTAGACTTCAAAGGTGGATACAACTTGCTCTCCATCTTTCTTTGCATGTCAGTTTAGTGTCTGTTTTTGCCTACAAGGATGCTCAATTGCAGATTATTTTTAATAGTAAAGAAACTAACATTAAACTAAAATCCAGCAACAGGGAAATTGCAAGACAAATTATGGTACATCCAAATATGATATTCTCTCTTTGCCTTCTTCTATGAAACATTAACATTCTTTCCTTCTAGGCAATGGGATGACCAAATGCTGAGTGATGCCTGCCGATGGGTCCTGGATGAGATCTACATCCCGCCAGCAGCTGAGGGTGGCATGGTGGAGTACAGGCGAACCCTCATCATCAGCCTCCTCTTCAAATTCTACCTGAAAGTGAGGCGAGGACTGAATCAAATGGTAAATGGCTTCTCTGGGTTTCAGGGTGCCTTGACATTCTTAGCACAGATCTGCACATGAAGGACTTCCCCGCCTGCCTTTGATAACACGTGGAGGCTTCCTGGGCTGCGGCCCTCAATGTGGTGCTCCCAGTCTCCAACGTCTCCTCCTGGGCCACTTTGCTCCTCTCCTTCCCTCTCCCTTCCTCACCCCTGGGCTGAGAAAGGGACAACTTTATTATACCATTTGCCTTATTTGTGTGACAAACACTAACATGCAAGATCAGATTGACCTACTGTAGTGAAAAGCCTTCAGTAAGTAAATCCATATCTTTTCCGTTTTTAAAGAACATGTTCTTGTTAAAATAATAAGTAAAATTAAAATAATGCTTTACTATTTAGAAAATGTGAATAAGTTAAAAAAGAGGAGAAACTCTTTTATAATCCCATCACCCATAGATAAACACTATTACTATTTTGGTGTGCATGCTTCGAAACCCTTCATTATGGATGTATATGTATATGTGTATGTATCTGTATAACTGTGTAGTATAGCTTGCTTATTTCATTTAGCAATGTAATCATCTTTCAGTGACATTAATTATTTTTCAGTGGCATCATGACATAATGGTTGCATGGCATGTTTAGAGATAGATGCACCATTCATTATTTGATCCATTCCTTATTTTTGACATTTAGATTGTTTTTACTTTTCTGTTAACTATTTTTTTAGCCTAACCTAGTTTAAAATAACCCCCACAGTGTTTCTCCAAATATGATCCATGATCATGAGCGCCCCCTTGATGAGCCACGAAGTGATCCTAAAATGGCAGACAGATGACTACACCTACAACCCTTTTATGACTGAGAGCTTTGCTCTCTTAGTTCAGCCAGTCCTTGCTATTATTTTATTAACCTTATTTATTATCAGTATTATTTTAGTATATTCTGTTATACATTGTATACTCTATTATGTGTTATATAACATATTCAATAGAAAAATATATAATCAGTATATAATTTTATACATATTCAATCTAAAAATATGTACATGTGTATTTAATAGATTATATCACATATAAAATCCGTATTAATGGTATTAATAATTAACCATTATCACATATAACACATAATAGATATAAAAGAAAAACATATTCAATTATCATATATTTAATAGATAAGCATATTTAATAGGTTATCAAATATTATCTTACATATTACCTTCTATTTGTTATATATTCTATCATTATAAAATAACTCAAAATACAGAGAAGCAAAATTTTTTAAATGAACTGTAATCTAATAATCCTACCATAACCACTATTAACATTTTGGAATACATACTTTTATATTTTTATATTTTTTTTTACAAAACATGGGATTATACTGTACATAAATTTTTGTAACTTTTTTTATTTAACTATATTTCATGAATTTTTCAATGCCATTAAAGACATTTCTGCAAAGTTATTTTTTATAACTGCGGAATATTGTACTTGGATGTACCATCAGTTCCCTATTGTTGGATATTTGGCTTAATTCTACTTTCCTTACTATCACAAATAATCTGCAATTGAACATCCTTGTAGATTAATCTTTTCCTACTCCCTCAATTGTTTATTTGAGATACATGCCCACAAGAGTGGCCCAGGTTTGGAAACACAGCCTCCATTTAGAAGTATCCATATTTCCATTCATTCAAAAAAAAGACTTTGTCATGAAAGGAAATCTTTACTTCCTGGAAATAACATTTATTTTTCTGTGCACATAAATAGATGTAGTTATTATTCAAGCAACTGCTACTAGCTTACAGAACTTGAAGCTCAGAGCTTTCTCCCAGAAGAACTGGCATCTAAGATCTAAAAGAATAGATTGGATAACTTTATCTCCATGTGTTTTTCCAAGCTGCTCACTCAGATTGTAAAATTAACTGTGAAGTAATCTTCTGTTCAGGATCCCCAGAAGTTTCCCGACATTCCCGAAAAGTTCATGAGTGCTCTAGAAGACTTTCCCATAGAAACACCCCAAGGAATTCAGATGTTTCAGGTTGGTGGACAGGGTTTTTTGTTTTTTAATGTTTATGCATTCAGATGTATGCATTAGGCATACTTCTCCTTCTTTTCAATAACTGTATTTAAGATAACGTCTATTGAAGCCAGCTGATGTTACCTATTGCTATACACACACAACTTGCTTGGTTTAGCTTCTATGCTTTTACTCAAGGCTACACAAGAATTAGATTCTGAATCATTGTTCTCCACTATTTTCAGTTTAGTTACCTCCTTTGCTTGCCAATACCTGTTCTTCCTTTAAAACCCAAGTCAACATTTACTGCCTCTAGAAAGCCTTCTCTGCCTTATTACAACCACCCTGAATCTAGGATGTCTTCTTTTTGGGGGTAAGAGGAGAATTGTAACAAGAATATAATCCCTTACCATAGTACTTAATACTTAATGGATATTTATTAACCTGAACTCATGGATATGGATACCCAATTGCCTATAATTTTTTGTTTTTTGGTTTTTGGTTTTGTTTTCCCTAACACGTGATTAAGCCAGATATATCAGACCTAATTTTCAGGGCATGAGAATTCCTCGTGGCAAAATAATTTACTTTGTCCGTTAACAGTGTGTGGATCCCCACCAACCCCCACAAGATCCAGTTGGACACCCAGTCATGCACCAGTCGGCCATTAAACACACCACAGGGGAAGCTGTGTATATTGACGACATGCCCTGCATCGACCAAGAACTCTTCCTGGCTCCGATCACCAGCACCAGAGCTCATGCAAAGATCATGTAAGGAAGTAAAAGAGATTCTTAATGTTACTGAAACACATTCACAGTTTCACATTCAAATCAAGGGTTTATTAAATATTTAATTCAAATAAGAATATTAATTTCCAGCATGGTGGCTCACACTTGTAATCCCAGGCCAGGGCAGGCAGATCGCTGGAGCTCAGTAGTTCGAGACCAGCATAGGCAACATAGCGAAACTCCATCTCTACAAAAAATTAGCCAGGCATGGTGGCATGCGCCTGTAGTCCCAACTACTGAGGAGGCTACCTGAGTCCAGGAGACCAAGGCTGCAGTGAGTTTTGATCGCATCACTGCACTCCAACCTGGGCAACAGATTGAGACCCTGTCTCACAAAAAAAAGAAAGAATACACATTTATTTTTCTGGTTGAGAATCAGTCATTTTTTAAGCATAGTTATGTAAGAATCCAAGGATATGAAAGAGTTAGAACATCTGCTAAATACTGGCATTTTTCAACATAGAATATTGCTCAACGATTTAGTTATGACGTCCATTATAGTTTCTCCCTGTGTTTGAGGAATCACTGGGAACTGGCTCCTGAAACTTTAATATCTACCTTCAAATTTTCTCTCCTAGATCAATTGATATTTCAGAAGCCCTGGCACTTCCAGGTGTTGTTGACGTGATAACAGCAGAGGATGTTCCAGGAGATAATAACTATCAGAGAGAGATTTTCTATGCACAGAATGAGGTGGGTGATTTATGTGTGGTTTATTATTCAAATACCTTGCTGGAGATGCCAAAATGATTATTGGTTATGACTATAGCCATCCATGGATCCATGTTCACATCACAAAGACTTGTTGGAAACCAATGACTCTGCCTCAGTGATTCTCAACTTCTCTCTTGAATTGTGGACCCTTTTGAGATTCTGATAAAAGCCAGAAGTCCTCAAAGAATACTTCTCAAAAGTCATGAAAGTCATAGAAGCAACACAGATCATAAGACATTGAAAGAACCAGCAGAATGTTAGGTTAATTGGATCACTGTGTATGCTGAGGGAATGGTGAGTAATGTGGCCAAGAACAACCAGAAGGGAGATCATTAAAGCCAGATAATTAGTTTCTACATTCAACTTTGGGCCCCCTAAGTCCCACTCAAACCGCTGTTGTAAATTTATTCTCATAGGTAGAAAATAATCTTGCTTTTGGTCACAAAAACCCAATAGGTAAATGTAAGAATGTGGGAACAGTAATTCCTTTTTAATGAGTCTGTGTTTTCGCTAATTACAACATGTGGCTTTTCTGCAGGTAATTTGCGTGGGTCAGATTGTCGGCACTGTGGCCGCTGATACCTATGCTCATGCAAGAGAGGCAGCCAAAAAAGTGAAGATCGCTTATGAAGACATAGAGCCAAGGATTATCACAATAGAGGTAGTCAGACCGCTTTGTGTCTTCTAGAATGACTTAAGTGGTGGACTTGGGGCACAGTTCAACCCATGTAGTCATAAAATAGTATAAGTTGGGCTCCATCTATACTTTGTTCAGTGTTACCTATAGTTTTAGAGTGAAGGCTCCCGCAATTTGCCCCTCAAGACAGAAACTGAGTCCTTTCCTGCTTAGACTCCTCTTTCCCACCACTGCTTCTACAGGGACCCGTGGAAATGAAGCATTCTGTGCCCACTTCTCCTGTGACCTCTTGCCAAGGCATGGGCTAAGAATGCAGATAAGCAACACCTGAGAAACGTCCTTATAATCTCATATACAAAAGCAGTCAGCCGGAAAATCTAGAGCACTGTGGAAATCAGAAAAAAATATAACACTTACTTATTACAACTATTGGGTCCTCTGTCTCCCTGCCCACTTACTGCTCAAGCACAGACAGGCTCTGGAGACAGACTACTTTGATTCATCATCTGACTCTGCCACTAGCAGCCTCTTAATAGCAGCAAAAGCTTTAAACCCCTCATACCTCAGCTTTTCCATCTATAAAATGGTAATTCTAAAAGTACCTACACCAAAAGGTCATGGTAAGCTTAAATGAGAGAATCCCAGTAAAATGCTTAGCATAGCACCTGGGACAGGGAATGCATTCAATAAATGTTACCTATCGTTTTTGTTTTAGTTGTCATGAATGAGGGCAAGGGCATGTTGCGTGCTCTTGTACTTTATATCCCCAGTGCCTAGCAAAGCTCTAAACCCACAGTAGATGCTCAATAAACATATGTTGGATGACGGAGGGATGGAGGGATGGAGGAATCGATGGATAGATGGATGCATAAGCAATATGGACACCCTCCACCCCCCCACCCACAAAGTAGATTCAGTCTTGAGCATCCACTTCAATTCTCCCCTGTTCTTCCCAATGCTGCCAAGTTCAAGTTTTTTCCAGTTATCTTTTAAACGTCTCTTAAGGCTGCCCCTTTCTTTTCATTCTCGCTTTCACTCCACCCTCCAGCCTAGTCCTCACTATCTTCTTTTCAGATTTACTACAAAAACCACTAAAAGAGGCTCTTTTCTTCCATTTCAGCCCATCTACCTAACATATTAACTTTCCTAAGTCACTAAGGTCATTAGGTCACTTTTCCTATTTAACACTATGCCCTTATATAAGGTCCAAACTCTTTAGTATCAAATCAAGGTCTTTAATAGTCCAGCCACATTCCACCTTTCAAACCCATCTTCCACTGTTTCTTGATAGAAAACCTGCACCCTGGCCATTCTGGCCTTGTGCTCATGTTGGCCCCTCAGCTTGGTTTCAGCCTCAAACTATTGTTTTATGATGTGCCTTTGACTTCAAATGATTCAGGATCCAACTCAGGTCACCCATTCAAGGCCATTCCTGGGCCCCATCAGCCTCCTCCTTCTTGACCTCTCTTTACTATTGAGTAACCCTCTAGCCCCAGAGTCAGCACCTAACTGCCAAACTGACTCAGATCATCATTCAGCAATGCAGAGGTGGGAAGCGGGTTTATATACCCTTGTGTCCCCCTCAGCCCTTCCCAGAGCACTGTACAAAATGAGTCACCAATGCCTATAATCCATTTGAGTCCGCCTTCTTCTGACTCTTCACGCAGCCCTGGCTCTGATTTTCTCGGTGTAATGAAGATCTGATACAGTAGAAACATGGAAGCGTGGAATTTTGATGGGAAACAAATTGTTTACTAGAATGCAAAATTAAATCTTTTGCTGTTGTTTTGGTTTGTTTTTCCACTGCAGCAAGCCCTAGAGCACAATTCATTTCTTTTTGATGAGAAAAAAATCGAGCAAGGAAATGTAGAGCAAGCCTTTAAATATGTTGACCAAATCATTGAAGGTAAGTAATCTTAGCGGGAAAAGGGAAGCTTCTGAAGCTGAAGACTCTAATTTCAATCATCTGGACTGAAAACTACTGAAACTCTAAGGCAATATTTCCCATTCAAGTGTGATTTTTAAACAGTAATTTAAAGTGCAGAGGAAATTTACAGTTTGGTGAATTTTTGTATATGTATAAATATGTGTAAATACTACCCACATCAAGACATAGAACGTGACTGGGCACAGTGTAATCCCAGCACTTTGGGAGGCCAAGGCAGGCAGATCACTTGAGGTCGGGAGTTCAAGACCAGCCTGGCCAACATGGTGAAACCTCATCTCTACTAAAAATACAAAAATTAGCCTGGCGTGGTAACACACGCCTGTAGTCCCAGCTATTAGGGAGGCTGAGGCATGGGAATCACCTGCACCTGGGAGGTGGAGGTTACAGCGAGCCAAGATTACACCACTGCACTCTAGCCTGGATGACAGAATGAGACTCTATCTCAAAAAATAAAAATAAAAAATTTTAAAAGGACATAGAAAATTTCTGCACCCCCAGCATGCTTCCATGTGTCCTCTCTTAGTAACCCCCCAAGGTATTATTCTAATATTTATCACTGTAAATTAGTTTTACCTCATTTGTACTTTATATAAATGGAACCTTATAACCTCTTTTACGCCTTCTGCTTTTATTTAACATTATGTATGAACGATTCATTCATGTTGTTGCATAGATTCGTTTTTTTTCGTTGGTAGTATTCTGTTATGCAAATATTTCACAATTTATTTATTCATTCTACCATTCAGGACATTGGAGTTGTTTTTAATTTGGGAGCATTATGAATAAAATTTCTATAAACACTATTATGCTTATATTTTGGTGAACATAGCACTTAGTTCTAATGGAATGTACCCAGGAATGAAATTGCTGAATAATAGCTTTTTTTTTTTTTTTTTTTTTTTGAGATGGAATCTGGCTCTGTTGCCCAGGCTGGAGTGCAGTGGCGTGATCTTGGCTCACTGCAAGCTCCGCCTCCTGGGTTCACGCCATTCTCCTGCCTCAGTCTCCCGAGTAGCTGGGACTGCAGGCGCCTGCCACCACGCCTAACTAATTTTTTGTATTTTTAATAAAGACGGGGTTTCACCGTGTTAGCCAGGATGGTCTCGATCTCCTGACCTCATGATCCGCCCACCTCAGCCTCCCAAAGTGCTGGAATTACTGGTGTGAGCCACCGCGCCTGGCCACAGTCCTCCCACCTCAGCCTCTTAAGTAGCTGGGACTACAGGCATGCACCACCATGCCCAGCTAATCTTCGTATTTTTTGTAGAGATGGGGTTTTGCCATGTTGCCTAGGCTGGTCTCAAACTCCTGGGCTCAAACGATCCCCCTTCTTTAGCCTCACAAAGTGCTGGGATTACAGTGCGAGCTACCATGCCCAGACAATTTCTTCCATTTATTTATTTATTTATTTTTGAGATGAAGTTTCGCTCTTGTTGCCCAGGCTGGAGTGCAATGGAGTGGTCACTCGACTCACTACAACCTCCACCTCACGGGTTCAAGCGATTCTTCTGCCTCAGCCTCCCTAGTAGCTGGGATTACAGGCTTGCACCACCACACCCGGCTAATTTTTGTAATTTTAGTAAAGATGGAGTTTCACCATGTTGGCCAAGCTGGGCTCGAACTCCTGACCTCAGGTGATCTGCCCACCTCAGCCTCCCAAAGTGCTGGGATTACAGGCGAAGCCACCGCGCCGAGTCTAATTTCTTCATTTTAATGAATATCAATTTTTCAGTCTTTTATTTATAGCTAATGATTTTGTGCTCGTTGAAGAAATTTTGCCTGTCCAACGGTCATGAAGATATTCTCTTATGTTTTCTCCTAGAAACTTGATTGTTTTAGCTTTTGCACTTAGGTCTATGATTCACCTCAAATTAAATTTTCTGTATGATGTGAGATGTGAGTCAATATTCCATCTTTTTCATGTGGATATTCGATTGACCCAGCACCATTTATTGAAGACTATCCTTTCCCTTACTGAATTGCAGTGCAGCTTTTGTTGTTTTCCAGATGTCTACATATGTGTTGTTCTACTTCTGAGTTCTCTATCATATTCTATTTGTCTATTTACCTATCTTGCTAATACCAGTGTCTTACTTGCTGTAACTTTATAGTGAGTCTTAAAATCTGATAATTTAAGGTACTTTTGCTGCTGCTTCTTCAATACGACCTTAGCTATTATAGGTCCTTTGCATTTTCAGATAAATTTATCATTAATTCATAAATCCCGCCAAAAATAATTTGTTGGGATTTTGATTGGGATTGCATTGAAACAATATATCAATTTGAGAGAATTGAAATCTTAACAATATTATGTCTTCTAATCCATAAGCATGGTACACTTTGCCTTTTATCTAGGTTTTCTTTAACTTTTCTCAGTAATTTTTAGTTTTCACTATAGAGATCTTGCAACTCCTTTTTAATATTTATTCCTAGTATTTTATGCTTTGTGATACTATGGTTATTTTTATTTAACTTTATTTAACTTGTGTCTAGTATATAAGAACGCAGTTAATTTTTGTATATTGATCTTATATCTAGCAATTTTGCTTAATTCCTTTACTATTTTAATAGACTTAGAGATTCTCTTGAATTTTCTATGTACACAGTTGTATGACAGTTTTATTTATCTTTTCCAATCTTGACACTGTTATTTGTTAATTGATTTGTTTAGACTTAATGTTCTGGCTAAGATTTTTTTTTAAGTTCTAGGTTTGTGTGTGTGTGTGTGTGTGCGTGTGTCTGTATTTTAATTTTATTTAAGTTCTGGGGTACACATACAAGATGTGCGGGTCTGTTACATAGGTAAACATGTTCCATGGTAGTTTGCTTCTCCTATTAACCCATCACCTAAATATTAAGCCCAACATGCATTAACTATTTTTCCTGATGCTCTCCCTCCCTGCACCCCCCAAGAGACCCCAGTGTATGTTGGTCACCTCCCTGTGTCCATGTGTTCCCATTGTTCGGCTCCCATTTATAAGTGAGAACATGCGGTGTTTGGTTTTCTGTTCCTGCGTTAGTATGTAGAGGATAATGGCTTCCAGCTCCATCCAAGACCATGCAAAGAACATTCCTTATTAAAAAGTGGGCAAAGGACATAAACAGACACTTCTCAAAAGAAGACATTTATGCAGCCCACAACCAGAAGAAAAAAAGCTCAACATCACTGGTCATTAGAGAAATGCAAATCAAAACCACAGTAAGATACCATCTCATGCCAGTCAGAATGGCTTTTATTAAAAATTCAAAACAACAGATAGTGGCAAGGCTGCAGAGAAATACGAATGCTTTTACACTGTTGGTGGCAATGTAAATTAGTTCTACCATTGTAAAGGAATACAAATCATTCTATTATAAAGATACATGCATATGCATGTTCATTGCAGCACTATTGACAACAGCAAAGACATGGTATCAACCCAAATGCTCATCAGTGATACACTGGATAAAGAAAATGTGGCACATATACACCATGGAATATTATACAGCCATAAAAAAAAAGATTTTTTATATTTTAAAAAACAGCAGGCCAGCCGCGGTGGCTCAAGCCTGTAATCCCAGCACTTTGGGAGGCCAAGACGGGCGGATCACGAGGTCAGGAGGTCGAGACCATCCTGGCTAACACAGTGAAACCCCGTCTCTACTAAAAAATACAAAAAAAACTAGCCGGGCGATGTGACCGGTGCCTGTAGTCCCAGCTACTCGGGAGGCTGAGGCAGGAGAATGGCGTAAACCCAGGAGGCAGAGCTTGCAGTGAGCCGAGATCCGGCCACTGCACTCCAGCCTGGGTGACAGAGGGCAACTCCATCTCAAAAAAAAAAAAAAACCAGCAATATTGACTGGCCATGGTAGCTCACATCTGTAATTTCAGCACTTTGGGAGGCCGAGGCAGATGAATCACCTGAGGTCAGGAGTTCGAGACCAGTCTGGCCAACATGGTGAAACCTGCTCTCTACTAAAAATACAAAAATTAGCCAGGTCTGGTGGCAAGTGCCTGTCATTCCAGCTACTTGGGAGGCTGAGGCAGGAGAATCACTTGAACCCAGGAGGCAGAGGTTGCAATGAGCCAAGATCACGCCACTGCACTCCTGCCTGGGCAGCAAGAGCAAAACTCCATCTCAAAACACACACACACACACACACACACACACACACAAAATACCTAGGTCCCACCTCAGACCAGTCAAATTAGAATATTGGAATATGGGAAAAGGGCATTAATATTTTTTTAAAAGCTCCCCCAAGTGATGCTAATGTGTGGCCAGATAACCACGGCTGTCTTTACTAACAGAATCACTGCTGGTCTTTGGTAAGAAAAAAGAATCTTCACAGGATCTATTACATTATTCTAAGTAACTAGAATGGCAAGTGGTGTAAGCTTTTATCTTTTATTAAAACCTGAGAGAGACCTTTAGGATGTATATTTCCTAACATCATTCTGTTTAAGTAGAAAATGTAGACTGCCTCCCAATTATAAAAACAATGCACTACCTTGTAAGAATAGTTGGACACAACCAGTAAACTCACGAGAGATGTTCAGATGTCTGACAGTAACTACTACTTACACCAAACATTCATTACTCCACAGGATTTTATTTTTAAAATTAAATGAGGTTTTATAAAAACTATAAATTTGGGTCGAAGACTATTTAATAATAATAATATCAGCTAACACTTATCAAGTACTTACTGTGCCAGGTGCCATGTCTAAGCATTTTACATGTATTATATTATTTAATCCTAATAACAATCCTAAGAGATTAATATTATTATTAAACTTATTTTAAGCTACTATTTACTGCTTACTATTTAACATACAAGCAGGACAACTCTGAGAAGGAACATATTAGTAGCTTCATTCTCAAAATGAGGAAACTGAGGCTTATAAAAGTTAGATAATTGGCTGAGGTCTCATGTTCAGTTATCAGTAGAACCAGGACTGGCTGATCCCAAGGCCCTAGCTCTTAAGTACCATGCTATATATTTTTTTTAATTATTATTCTCACCCAGAGGGCAGCAGATTGACAGAGTACCATTTGGAACCTTTGGGATTTCGGAAATTGTGAGGTTCAGAATTTTGGCACAAGTAGGAAATTTGAAACGTGAAAGGAATTTTGGCAGGACTGACTAAGAGTCACACAGCATGCCATTATGGAGCAGTGTGGTGTCGTGGTTCACAGCATGAGTCAGTCAGGCTGCCTAGGTTTGAATCCCAGCTCCGCCACTTACTATCTGTGTCACCTTGGGCAGCTTACTTCACCTTTCCCTGTCTCAGCTTCCCCATCTGGCAAGATGGGGGTAATGATACATGCCTCATCAGATTGATAGAAGGATTAAGTGAATTAATTGTCTATAAAGTGCTCAGCCTTAGAAAAATACCTAGTATATTGTCAACACCATCTGATTGTTAAGTAAATAAATTTGGGTTTAAAATATGCCACTTTCACATAAGGATTATTTTGAGCTAAAGGCAACTGAGAAGCAGCAGACACAGGAAAAAGTTATGTACCCGCCTCCTATTGACCTAAAAGTAGGGCATCAATGTCCCTTTATGAAGATGTTTCCTGACCCCTGTCTTGTACCAGGATGAGCAGAACAAGAGACAACTCCAGACTCTTATCAGCCCAGAGATGGCCCTGAAATAAATCTGCATAACAAACCTTACTAAAATAACCCTTATCCTCCATTAATTTCCCCTGTATATTTATCTCTCCACAATTTGCCACCCCCAGAAGCTCAAAACCCATTTCCTTTGTCGTCTCACTTCTCCACAAATGTATCGTCCTTTGTTAAAATAGTATATAAGCTTCTGGGTCTAACCACCTAATCACCTCATTGGGATTTTCCATTCATTTCCGTGACACCCTCCCATATGCATATGAAAAAAAACTTTTTTCTGCTGTTAAAAAAAAAAAAAGTCCAGCTCTCCATAAGCTAAAGCAGTTCACTCTTCATAAGCAAAACACCACCAAGAACTCCCACGTTGGAACTTATGATTAAACATCGCCTTGTGTTTTGTGCTTTACAGGTGAAGTCCATGTGGAAGGACAGGAACATTTTTATATGGAAACATCGTCTATCCTGGCTCTCCCAAAAGAAGAAGATAAAGAAATGGTGTTACACCTTGGAACACAGTATCCAACCCGCGTGCAGGTAACTGGAGGAGATAATAGGCTTCACCCCTAAGCAGTTGTGTGATCTCCTGGAAGTCACTGGGCATCTACATCCTTTTCTGTAAATTGTGAAAGGTGATAAAGATCACTCCTGAGGTCCCTTTTGGCGGGGGGTATGTGACTCTGGGTTCCAATGAACAACATGCATGTCCCAAAGTCACCATTGCCACTTATTACTAACATTTCCTGAGTCACAATCAGTCAGCTACACAACAGCAGACATTTCCTTGAGAGTTACTAGGGCACTGGGTACCCACAGCCTGCCATAGCCCAGAAGCTAAGGCAGTATCAAAAGCAGTCCCAGTAAAGGATTTGAGTAGACATTTCTCCAAAGAAGATATGTGAATGAACAACAAGCACATGAAAAAATGCTCAGCATCATTAGTCATTAGGGAAATGCAAACCAAAACCACAATGAAATACCATTTCTCACCCACTAGAATGTCTATAATCAAAAAGACAGACAATAACAAGTGTTGGCAAGGATGTAGAGAAACTGGAACCTTCATACATTGCTGATGGGCATGAAAAATGGCACAGCCACTTTGAAAAATAGTTTGGTGGTTTCTTAGGATGTTAAACATAGACTGAACATATAATTCAGCAATTCTGCAAGTAAATATCCACCCCAGATAAATGCAAAAACACTTATGAACAAATGTTCACAGCAGCATTACTCATAATAAACAAAAGTATAAACAACCCAGTGTCCAGCTGATGAATGGAGAAACAAAATGTAGTATATCCATGCAGTGGAATATTATTTAGCCATAAAATGAATGGAGATTTTGTCTTGTTGGCTCCTATGTAAAGAAGGCTTTTCAACCTGAGGGCAGACTGAGGAGGTTGGTGATAGTGTCACCAGCACTTTTGTCGCTGGGTGCCTGGGCTGGGAGAAACTGCCCAGAGGAAGCACTATGATTTTGGCCACACAATTGTTGGATGAGTTAATGGGCTGGGACCAAAACCTCACCCCAGACAAGAAGCGCAGCAACATGTGGTGGGACCACAGAACATTTATAAATATTATCTCTGTGGTTTTTGTTCTGCAGAATTGTTCACATATACACATTCTGATCTTGGTCCATGTGAAGAAATTCATACTGCAAAGCTACAAAAACAGTCTGAGAAGAGCTCTCATTTTACGAAAGTTGGCTATGAGAGAAGTGTGTTTTTTGTTTGTTTGTTTGTTTGTTTTGCCATACTTACAGAGCTTACTTGCAAAAGTAGAACGTAGAACCAGAAGGAGGCCATACTCATTTGGCATTGTCTCAAATCTAGCAGTCTTCTGGGGTGGCTGGCTCAACAGGCAAAAATGAAGAAAAAATTCAGGTTCTAACAGACAACATTGATGTACTTCTGCAGAAGATTGAAGAATTAGGGTCTGAAGGAAAAGTAGAAGCCCAGGGGATGATGAAATTAGTTGAACAATTAAAACAAGAGAGAGAATTGCCTAGATCCACAGCCTTGAAAATTGAAAGTTTTGCTGCACACACACACACACACACACACACAATGGAAGTTTGTGAAGTGTGTGTAGCCTTTTTGATAGTAGGAGATGACCAGTCCTGGGTAGATGACCGTTTGTTGGAAAAAAACACATGGGATATGCCAAAATTAAAACTACTGTAGAAGAATCGAAAGAAAAGTTAAGAAAAAGGACTCAAAAATCTGATCATGATGAGCATCTAAAAAAGGAGAAGCAAGAAAAGGAAGAGAAAAAGAACATGAGAGAGGAAGTGAAGGAGAAAGGAAAAGATGAAGGGACGAAGAAAGAGAAAAAGAAAGGCCTTATGACAGAGAAAGAAGAAAGAGAAAGTGTTCATGAAATAGGCACTTGATATGGTTTGGCTGTGTCCCCACCCAAATCTCACATTGAATTGTAATAATCTCCACGTGTCAAGGGTGGGGCCAGGTGGAGATAATTGAATCATGGAGACAGTTTACCCATACTGTTCCCATAGTAGTGAATAAGTATCACAAGAGCTGATAGTTTTATAAATGGGAGTTCTCCTGTACAAACTCTCTTGCCGGCCGCCATGTAAGACATGACTTTGTTTTGCCTTTGCCTTCTGCCATGATTGTGAGGCCTCCCTAGCCATGTAGAACTGTGAGTCAATTAAACCTTTTTCCTTTATAAATTACCCAGTCTCGGGTATGTCTTTATTAGCAATGTGAGAACAGACTAATACAGCACTCAAGCCAAACTTCAGACTGAAGATGCAGCAGGTCTTGGGACCACAAAAGATCATGAAGCAGAGAAAGAAGGTGAAGCAGAAGTAGAAATCAATGAAGAAGCAGAAGCCATGAGCAGTCAGAAAGAAAACATAGATCTCGAAGTTGGGATCAAAGAAAATCAAAAAGCCAGAATTGAAAGTCATATAAGCACAGGACAAAAGTTGGGACAGAGAATAAGATAGAAAATCCAAGGAGAAAGAGAGGATTTGATGATTAATAAAAAGTAGTGTGAAGTCTGGTAGTCAAGAAAAACAGAGTGAAGACACAAACATTGAATCAAAGTAAAGTGGTACTAAGAATGAGGTCAATGGGACCAGTGAAGACACTAAATCTGAATGTGACACTCGGTTCAATTAAAACCAATCTGATAAGACCTTAGATCAGACAGAGTACTACAGTTCGAAGATTTTTGGAAGAATGCTGAAAATGGCATAAAATGAAGATTGATATTTAACAAATGAGGTGAAAGAAAACTAGTAGCATAGAAAAAGTATAAAGCTCAGTCAGTTTTTAAAATTGTTATTATTAAAAATTAATTCAGGACTGATATAACCTACCAGTTTTCAGAACATATGTTAATAGTACATATGCCACTGAAAACTTAGGTCCTGTATCATATTTTTTTAAGACTTAAGAAATTTTACTTAAACATGTGGCTTGCTTAGTGTTTAATTGCAAGTTTTCGTTCTTGGACTTTGAAAACAGGATTAAACGTTAGTACTTGTGTGAATCAGACTAAGGGGAATTTCATTTTTACAACTCTGCTATACTTAGCCTTTGGATTTAGAAGCAAAAATAAAGTTTCCCTGACTTTCTGTTACGAAGTTGATTGTCTCTGTCATTGACAAGTTTTAGTATTATTCTCCTTCTAATAAAGTTATTGACTCTGAACTAAAAAAAAAAAAGAAAGAAAGAAAAGGAATGGAGTACTGACACATGCTACAACACGGATGAAACCTGAAAATATTATGCTAAGAGAAAGAAGTCAGTCATAAAAGACTACGTAGTGTATGATTCCACTGACATGAAATGTCCATAATGGGCAAATCTATATAGACAGAAAGTAGATTAATGGTTGCCCAGTGCTAGGGGTTTGGGGAAGATGAGGAGCAAGTGCTTAATGGATACAAAATTTCTTTGCAGATGCTGAAAATGTTCTAAAATTAGATTATGGTGATGATTACACAATTCTGTAAATATAAGTATTTGTTGAATTACTAGATTTCTTTTACTGGGCAGAGGGGAAATACAAGGATGAGAAAGTAAACTATTAAATTGCATTTACATAACTTTGGGAACTTACATCTTGCAGGAATATGTGGCTGCAGCACTGAACGTCCCAAGGAATAGAATCGCCTGCCGCATGAAAAGAACTGGAGGAGCGTTTGGAGGGAAAGTGGCCAAACCTGCTGTGCTAGGAGCTGTCAGTGCTGTGGCCGCCAACAAGTAAGAGTCACAGTGGCATCATTAGCAGTCCAAATAGCATTGATGCCATCTGCATTCTTTCAGCCCAGCACCCCAGCTTTCGTCTCAGCTTTCAACTCAGCTGAGGTTGGCCACATGGAAGGAATGTCAAACCCCAGCCCCAAAAGAGACACAGTTTGTCATCAAATAAAGCAAGGGCTCTGCAGCCACCTGGGAATGTTCACTTAGCCTCTGTGTCATCCAGCTGGAATACCCAAACACTGGACTAGCCATGACTTTTGTGAACCTTGTAACTACCAAAGTTCAGTTATTCAAACTAACTTATCCCAGGCTACTTCTACAAAAAGAAAAACCATGAACATCTTAGCTCATTGGCACTTTCCAACAACAGGAAAAACTGTCCTATAAATTGCAGGTTTGCAGGCACTGGGAACATTCCATCAGAAACCAGAGGAGTCCTCGATGGACATTTTATGAAAGGGGAGTCTGAATGCAAGGAAGGTTACGCTCGATGGAGTATTGGAGCTCAACCCTTTTAGCCTCAACATCCCCTTTAAGGCAAATATTTAAAATCGCAATTACTTTTGCACCAACCTAATATTTTAATGCTCTCTTAACTATCTCAAAGTGAAATTCACAACAATAAAACCTACTATACATAATTGCAAAACAATAATACAATTCCTTAGTATAATATAAAAAAGAAAGTAACTTGTAACCAAATAATGTATCATTGCAATATGTAAGTTCTCAGACATGACTCAACCAGAATAATTATGATCTTTTTGAAGAATACTAATGCCCCACACACTTCCAAGGAGCTTGTCTAACGAATGTTACTGCCTCACTGACAACCAATAAGCTAGATTATCTCAAGTCCCCCTCCCCCATCACTATGTTTCTACAACTTTATGAAGCATCCAGTGTATTAACAGAGTCATTTCCTATAGGACTGGCCGTCCAATCCGGTTTATCCTAGAACGTGGTGATGACATGCTGATAACTGCTGGCCGCCACCCGCTCCTCGGAAAATACAAAGTAGGTAAAAGCAAAAGTTAATCAAACTGCCTAAGACATTGTTTAGTGTTAACCAACCAATAGGAAAGACAATTACTACATCACACACCACTTGAAAGAGATATTTAGACGTTGCCTAAAACTACCCAAAACTTTCTGTTGGTATCATGTTCAACTTGGGCACCATCCTTGATATTCCTCTGGTTCCTATCACATCCAATCACGTATATAAGCTAAGCGTGCATTGACAATTGTGACAAGATGTGTTTGTGTACAGCATGATTTCATTGCACAGAAGGACTATTGAGAAAATTGCCTTACTTGCTATCACTTTGCAGATTGGATTCATGAACAATGGTGTGATAAAAGCTGCTGATGTCAAATACTACGTCAATGGCGGGTGCACTCCTGATGAGTCTGAGATGGTGAGAAACATGCCTTTCCCATAGGTTACCAGTTGAGCTGTATGTGTTATATTTTATTTGCATAGAGATTTGTCTTACAAATCAGATAACTTCTGCCTGTGACAGGTTCAAATTAGATAAAATTCAGATAAGTGGTTTTGAATATCTGTCAGATGTGAGATTTCACTTTGTTTTGCTTCAACTCAGGTGGTGGAGTTCATTGTGCTGAAATCTGAAAATGCACACTATATTCCTAATTTCCGGTGCCGGGGTAGGGCTTGCAAAACAAATTTGCCATCCAACACAGCCTTTCGAGGATTTGGCTTTCCTCAGGGTACGGTGGTAGTCGAAGCTTACATAACTGCCGTGGCATCTCAATGCAACTTACCCCCTGAAGAGGTAATAAGTCATAACCCCCTAATAAAATGCTGAGATCATTGCTTCCAATATATCTTAAATGCCTATATATGCATTATATCAACCCCTATGTGGATTGAAAAACAATAAAGCACATCATCTATATATCAGTTAGATTTTGCTATGTGGTAAGTCAACCACAAAACTTAAAAAACAACAGTATTTTTGATGATTCTGTGGGTCAGCTGGGTAGCTCTTCTGGTCTGGGTGAGAGCAACTGGAGCTTCATGGTCTAAGGTAGCTTCACTGACGTGTCTGGTAGTCATCACGCTGGTTCGTCTAGGATGCCTCAGTCGGGAAGGCACATCTCCACGTCACAGAGTCTCTTACCCTCCAGTATGCCAGCCCAGATTCGTTCTTGTGGTGGTGGTCACAGAGCTGCCATGAACAGCAAGAACGTGGTAAGCCCTGGTGTACAAGTGCTTTTCAAATCTCTGTCCACCTCACATACTTACTGTCCCATTGGCTAGAGCAAGCCACGCTTTAGAATCAGTATGAAGCCACCCAGGGGACAGAGAGCACAGAATGGTTACAGCCATTTGTGCAGATATTTTGCCACAATTCAAGGCTTTGGGGAGCTAATTTGAGAACAGTTAAGAAAGAGGCAACATTGTGTGGGTGTAAAAGGATTTTGAATCAGGAGAATTTTGTCTCACCACTGACAAACTTGTGACAGAGTTCACAATGGTTGGAATCTACTATTTCTCAGGGTGATTGTGATGTTAACTAGATAATACACTTAGTCTAGAGCCTGGTGCATATGGAATGCTCAAGAGTAGTTTATACTGTTTTTATTATTACTCTGATGTTTATACATGTACACTTGCACTTGCATATTTATAGCCATTAAAATAGTTTTCTTTCTTTAGAAAGACTTTCTGCATATCAGGCATATAACAAAAACACATACTGCACATGTGAAACAAGCTTCTATCCCTAAAATCCATTTTATTTTATCATCTTTCAGGTTAAAGAAATAAACATGTATAAGAGAATTAGCAAAACAGCCTTTAAGCAGACATTTAATCCAGAGCCATTGCGAAGATGCTGGAAAGAATGTCTGGAGAAATCTTCATTCTATACTAGGAAACTGGCCGCAGAGGAATTTAACAAAAAGAATTACTGGAAGAAGAGGGGACTTGCCATAGTCCCCATGAAATTTTGCATTGGGATCCCCACAGCTTACTACAATCAGGTGAGACTGGGAGAGATGTCTTCTCAGCAAAAGCTTTTTTCCAAATGACCTGCTGCCTGAGAAGATCAATCATGTGCAACAAGGGATGATCCCCTCTGGGGACAGACAAAAGAAGTGGGGCAGTTTCCTTAGCAGGTAACAGAGTGGGTTTAGGCAAGCATTGGGGAATCACAAGTGCCAGGGCAGACCTGGTGGTCACACTGAAAGCAATCAACAGTAAAGTCCAGCCCAGGGGTTCTGGGCTGGTATAGAAGGGCCCCAAACATGGGTATTGGGATATGGGGCCAAATTTCAAATCCATGAGAAAAGTGGGAGTAACAAGAGGGTCGCTTTCTGTTTCCTAGTTCCTTAGTGAGAGCAGCAGGGTAATCTGAAGACAGTTTTCAAAACCACATGAGAACAGACAGAGCTACACGACTCAAATGGAAACTTGGAGCTACTATAATGAGGCTCAGTGACTACCCAGCCTCCTTTTTAGTTTCACCATAACTAGTTTGTTTCTGTGTGTGTGTGTGTGTGTGTGTGTGTGGTGTTCAGTGTCTGATTCTTTTATTCTTTTTCTACTCCTATTAATCTCTGAAATGTTCCCATAATCAAACCCACGCAAAGGAAAGAACGCACAACCCCTTCACGGTGTGAATGAGGTATGCCCAAGCTGTCTCTTACCAAATTACTTCCTGTGCACACCCTTCCCCAGAGTCCACTAACAAGGTAGGAAGCCAAACAAGGAGTGGGGGAAAGGCCATGAGCACTGCACCTCCTGGAACAGGTGTCCATCTTTCCCCCAAGTAGTACTTCTCAAGCCAGAGTAACACTGAGACCCCCTTTAAGAAGAACCTTTTTGTGGACTCTCAAAAGTTGCTTAAATTATTTATGTTAATGTTCATCAGCTATATATAACCAAAAACCAAAGAATAAGCTTCTTTTGCTCCTGCCTTTATAAAACACAAGCAAATTTGCAAAATAAGTAAAAATAATCTATTAATGCCAGTAGCATTCAAAATAACATTAATGTAACATGGTGAATGATGCTGCTTTTCTAAAACCAAATCCTCACTCACAAAAAGATAATGGCTCTGGGCCGGGTGCGGTGACTCCGTCTCCAAAAAAAAAAAGAAAAAGATAATGGCTCTGGCTGCTGCTTCACAAGTCATTGTGAAGTTTTTAATTCTAAAAGTCTGTGGGTCACTGTCTCACCTCTTGGCTCTAATATGCTCCATCAATTAAAGTAATCGTACTTGGTGCTTATATAATTATCAACATAAAATCTAGCGTGGTATCTGAAAGCACATGGCAATACCCATTTATACAGGATCATCCACCACTCTTGTTAGATTGTCTTGGAGGTGAAAACACAAAGTTTAAAAGTTCTTGTAGAGGACTTAATGATTCTGCAAATACAGTGTCATATTCTGGAGACTGGAAGAGATGAGTTCGTTGATATTTGAATGCGTGGTGGCAGGGGTACAGGCATCAACAAGGAAGTAGGATCCTGGCCACGTGCATGAGCATATGATGGGGATTGCTCTAAAGAAAGATTCCAGCCACTTGCAGAACCACCCTACGTAGCCAGCCTCCTTCTTCCTGCCGTCTGATCCCTGGAGCCACATGCACATTCTATAGATTCTTCAATCAGAACCCCCAGCCCCAGAGATGGACAACAGCAATTAGTTTGAAAGGCAGCATGGCATGGTCGCCAAGATCACTGGGCTCAAGTTAGGAGCTATGGGCTCCAGTCCTGATTTTACCACAAATCAGACAGCTGACTTTTATCAAGTCTCCCCCTCTCTAGGCCTCTATTCCCCATGTGTAAAGTAAAGAATTTGGACAAATCAGTGGATCCCAAATCTGGCCAATCATTAAGATCACCTGAGAGCTTTAAAAAAAAAAAAATGGGTATTTGGAATTCACCTCCAACCTGTCATTCCTGCCGCCAAATTGGAATCTCCAGAATGGGACCCCAGCCATGTAATTCTAAAAGATCAGTGTTTGGAAACCATTAAAACACCTCAAGGTTCTTCCACTTCCTCTAGTAGCAAGAAGAGGCTGTGCCTGTAAATGTACTCATGTGAGTTATATTTGCTTTAAAATTAATTTTCATACCCAAGGAGGGAAGAATTATAAAATGTTTCTGGGTTGGGGCTTTGGAGAGGCAGCTCCCAAGGCAACCACACAAGACCTCCAGTAGGCAGAAGACGGGAGTGATGGGCGATAAACACATTCATCTATCTACATTGATAGTTTTGAAGCCTTGCAAGAGGTTGTCTGTAGCCACTAATAATAGCTTTCTTCTCCAGAATAATATAATATTCTCTGGATTATTTTTAATGAAATAAAGATATTTAAATTGTAAAAGAAAAAATAAAAGATTGGCTTAATGAAACAAGATTGTTCATCCAGCAACCTAGGCTACACTCACAACAACATTTGGCTGTATCAATTTCCCTCCAGGCGGCAGCTCTCGTTCACATCTATCTAGATGGCTCTGTCTTGGTGACTCATGGTGGCTGTGAACTGGGACAAGGCCTGTATACCAAAATGATTCAGGTGAGATCAGTGTCTGTCTTCTCCAATATAGAAGAATATGCATGTTACATTCAACTTAACAGCTTTTTCTTGAGAAATGCCATCACACTAAATGCACAAGTCAATTGTAAGACTTGTGACTTTAGGAAGGCAAAAATGCAGGGGAGTGAGGGAAATAAGTGTTAGGATGAGGAAATTATTATTTTTTTAAGACAAGGTCTCACTCTGTTGCCAGGCCGGAGTGAGTGCATTGGCACAATCACAGCTCACTGCAGCCTCTACCTCCTGGGCTCAAGCAATTCTCCCATCTCAGCCTCCTGAGTAGCTGGGACTATAGGTGTGCACCACCTATAGTGCACCCAGATAATTTTTGTGTTTGTTGACAGGGTCTCACCATGTTACCTAGGCCAGTTTTGAACTCCTGAGCTCAAGCTATCCACCCCCCTCTGCCTCCCAAAGTGCAGGGAATACAGACATAAGCCACCATGCTCGGCCTAGAATTAAGGAAATATTTTCTATTGTTCTTCCTGCATACAACAGAATCAAGTCCACAGGTCTTCTGAAAAATGTGATTCCAGATTTCAAAGATAAGATACTTGTAAGCTTTCTGGCAACTGCTCAGCGCAATACTGTGTTCATCCAAATCCTCAATTAGAAGTGAATGCATTTAGTAGGATAAAAAATTATGCTCTTAGAATTAACAATCTACTTAGGAACATTACATGACTGGCCCTTATATGTGCCAATTTAAGAAAATGTTTCAAATGTGGTTGAAAGAGCAAGAAATTACTGCATTCAGAAATTTGCCCTTTTTTTAAATGTGAAATAAGAAATTTCCCCTTTTTTAAAATGTGAAATAAGACATTTGATTAAAAAACGTGCATGGGAAACAAAGCTTCACTCCCAAAGAGAGATAGAGAGAAGACATTTTCTTTAAGGAAAGCATATTATTTAATAGTATACTTGGAATTAGGAAATCACATAAACCCACAGGGCCTTCTTTGAATATATCTTGCTTCTTCACAACAAAACCCTTATGCCTCCAAAATGTCCCATGAAGGAAACATAATCTGTTAAATTATCTGTAAACCACAAGGAGAAGACGAAGGTGAAACATTAAGACAAGGGCCTCGAGCTTGCCTGCACCTGTCTTACTACACCAGATGTCCCAGAGTGAACATCCTGACACATGGCTTCCATGAGAGTGGCATTAAAAGAAGGCATTGGTTGGCCACATGTCTCTGAAAAGGAATGTATCTTTAACAGTGCCATTTAAAGTCTTCTAGTGCACTAATCTACATATAAACTCAAGATACCAGCTAAAATGTTTGTCTCCATAGAAGAATAGCCAGGTTTATACTCAGTTCTCAAAAGACTGTAACTTTTAATTTGGGGGAGAGGCTTAAAGTCCATGCAATAAATGTTTTTCTTCTGATTCTGGCAGGTGGCTAGTCACGAACTCAATATCCCCCAGTCATACATACACCTGTCTGAAACAAGCACAGTCACAGTGCCCAATGGCGTCTTCACGTCGGGATCAATGGGGACAGACATCAATGGAAAGGCTGTGCAGGTGACTTTTCTTTCATTTCCCAGTAACTCAAAGACAGTGCTGGAAAGAACATTGTCCCATCCTTTCTTTTGTGGAAAATGAAACCGAGGCCAAGAAAGGTCAAGTTCTAGGACATTTGGCTAATGACTGACAGAGCCAAAGCTCTGCATCAGGTTTTCTGAGGCTCGCATTTAGTGCTCCTCCTGCCATGCTGAGCTGTTTTTATAGTTAATGTTCTGTTGCATGTGAAAACCTGCACCTTCAGCAACCTCCCTTCGTCTTATCTGAGACTCTCTATCTTCTCTCACCACAGCATACCAGAGCAATGCAGGGTTATCCCATCCTGGTTCCACAAAGGGCTCAGGCCAGTCATTAACCTCTCTAGGTATCTGTTTCCTCTTTTGCAAAACTGGAGATATGAACAACACCCACCTCATAGAATTGCTGGGCGGATTACAGGGGTTATAGAGTAAAGCCACCACCACTACCTTCCTCTCCACTAGAAAACTATTGATTGGCCATTAGTCACCCACAGAGACCATCTCCACAAAATGACAAGCACCTGGATGAAAAGAGAAGCTTTGAGCCTATGAAATATATTCATATATCATATGAACCATGGCTTCCCAAAGTATGCTCCTTGGGATAGTGGTCCCATGAAATGCTTGGTGGAAAAAACAAAGAATTCTACAGTCAACAGATTTGGAAAATGTTGCATGCTTACTACATCCCACTCATAGAGGCTTCTAAGGCATATTGCACTTTTTTTTTCTTTTTTTTTTTTTTTTTTTTGAGATGGAGTCTCATTCTGTTGCCCAGGCTGGAGTGCAGTGGTGCAATCTCAGCTCACTGCAGACTTCACCTCCCAGGTTCAAGTGATTCTCCTGCCCCAGCCTCCCAAGTAGCTGGGATTACAGGCACTTGCCACCAGGCCTGGCTAATTTTTGTATTTTTAGTAGAGACGGGGATTTCACCATGTTGGCCAGGCTGGTCTCAAACTCATGACCTCAGGTGATCCACCCGCCTCGGCCTCCCAAAGTGCTGGGATTACAGGCGTGAGCCACCACTAAGGCATATTGCATATTAAAGGCTCTGAGAAGTTTTGCAGTAGAGAAACCTGCTCAAGGAAAATGCTCTGGAAAACTCAAATTTTGATAAAACCATGTAAATGACTGAGTCCATTTTTTCACCTTTTATCCAGATGTTAATTTGCTTGCAAGCACACGATGCAAAGAGACACCCAATAAACAACTAGCTATGATCTCAGGCATGGGAAGACAGGGACACCCAAAAAATGAGGAAACAAAAATATTTTTTGAAAAATTTCCATATTTTATGATGATTTTTGATGAGTCATCATATGAAAGTCATAAATTTGTGTGACTTCACAATTATTTTATTAATTCAACATGGGTTTAACAAACATTTACTGAGGCTTACCAGGTGTCAGATCCTGTTCTAAGCCCTAGGGGTGTAGCAATGAATGAAACAGGACAAAATCCAAAGAGCCCAAGCTCACATTCTGGCAGACAATAAACAAATACATGAAACTGTTACTGTGAAGAGTGCCATGTGACACTCCAAGGCACGCTGCAGGAAACAGCTTCACGCCTTCTCCTCCCAAGGTTGGTTCAAGTTCCCTCTGTGGGCTTTCTCTTTCTTTCCCCTGAATAAAATCTACCTAGAGCTTTCTATTTACTCTAAGATCATTAAAACTCCATGGATCACTTTTATTCACAGAAATAACCTCATTTCAATAATTAAAATGTCTAGTCCAAAATTCCAAAATGTACTTCAAATTGCAGTGTCTCTGCTACCTCCCATCAGGGTCTGCAGGTAGAAAGGGGGTGGGGGTGGCTTCTCCCCAACTCCCTCCCTGTACTTTTTGCACTCCCCTCCAGCTTCTTAACCTACTTTTCAGACCCCTGTAAAGTCAGAGGAGAGAAGGGCATAGAGGTAAAAAGCAGAAAAGACCTTATCTGGCTGGCATCAGTGTAATCTGGCCATGTTACATCTGATGCCTTCTGAGAGTCCCTCCCGGGCATCTTGGGCATGGGCAGGGCCTCTCCTCTGGCTTTAGCCTCTTGTGCCCTGCCCCAGCTCCACCCTGAGCGCCAAGTCCCCTCCAGTCTCTTTCTATTGAGGCACTTCACCCTTTGCAGGAAGGCCTTATAGATGAGTTCCTTTTCAAACCTGGAGATTAGAGGTCAGAGGAGCTGGAGGGAGGGACCAGGTTGTAGGGTCCAGGAGGGAGTTATTGCTTAATGGTTTTAGAGTTTCTCTTGGGGTTGATAAGAAAGTATTAGAAACAGACAGTGGTGATGGTTGCACCAAAAAAAAAAAAAATGCATGTAAGAATAAGATTGTTTTTACAATGGATACAGTTCAAATTACAACATGAAAAATTCTTTTAGGACTATGTGAACATTGCCAAGCCACCTTTGAAACAAAGTAAAATTCTTCATCTAGAGTCCAAAAATGTAGATGTAGGAAAACTCTAAAGGGAACAGAAGGCCTTCTGTACACTGGCTTCCGTCTGGCCTGGGCAGAAATGCACCCTGCAGATTGAGATAGTGCTCCTTGGAATGCAAAGGGTGAAGACTAGTCCTCTGCGTGTCTTCAGACAGCCTGCAGGTCCTCAGTGGGCTGGCATGGTGGGTTGGTTATGAAGAGCTTTCAAGGCTCACCAAGACTCACAGCAACCCAAGTTTCTAGATTTGTTTTCAGCCAACAATCACATCAGATTTTCAAAAGAAACATACAGCAGAAGCTGAGGGGTTTTCTTGGTTTGTTGTTGTTATTTTTGGGTTTTTTTGAGATGGGGTCTCATTCTGAGGCTGAGATGAATGAGTAAAAGCAGAGAGCTGAATGGATTTATATTGGAATTACAAGTGGAAGCCATGCTGGGGTTCACAGACACTCAGGAGTCAGCAGGCGTAATCTCAGGAATCCAAGGTTTTACTTCAGTAATTTTTATGTTCGTTTTAATGATAAACCTTTAAAACTTAAAGTAAGTACAGGTATATTTCGTATCATCCAAATGACTGCTTTATAACTGAATATTGCTGTGTGAGATCTCTGTCCGCATTTGGGACCAAGAGTATGCTTTGTGCCAAAGCAACAAGAGCAGAGATGGACTTCATATGTAAATGATGTTTTCTTGCCCCGTGGAGAGCGGACGATGGCAAGAAATAAAATGCAAATGAATATAGGGGTGATTTCAGTAAGAAGAGTGGGGAGAAAATTGATCCATCCACTAGCACATAATAGGCATGTCAAACTCCAAAGTACCTGTGCCACAGCAGTCAATACTTTTTCCACATTCCAAGCAGCAATTTAGCTCCAGAAAACAACATCATTGATCAACTAAATTAATGTTGTTATTTTGAGTTTCATTGGCGTGTAGATGGGTATGCACACTCTGTGATTATGTTTTTGTTTTCTAGTTATAAAAGAGCTACAACTCTAAGGAGACTCTACCCAGCTTCATGTTAGCATATATTACAACATTATAATAAAAATAGTTTTAAATCAACACTGCAGTATTCACAGAATGTGTTTTCCTTTGAAGAGATTCCATGTGTTACTTAAGTTTAGGAAACCCTGCCTAGATGACTAGGAAGCAGGTTCACCAAACTGATGGTCTGCATTTGAATCAATTTGAAGAGTTAACATTTTGCTATTCCTTGTGCCTTTTATTTCTGACATTATTTCAAATGTTTATTTTTAGAATGCCTGCCAAACTCTTATGGCCCGTCTTCATCCCATCATCAGGAAAAACCCTAAAGGAAAATGGGAGGATTGGGTGAGTTCTCTACATTATCCCTTTCCAGAAAGGCAACTACATCCAGATAGGAAACAGTCCTAGACGCATGGGCTGATGGGTGGTGCCCCTTCAAGAAACAAAGCATGCACTGGCATTTAGTTTTATTTTTTCGAAAGGGTAAAAGAGATGACTGTATACATTGAAACCTGGCTTTATGTCAGAGCCGCGTTTCTCACTAAGCATAAGAGCAGGATGGGCTCTAAAGTAAGGCACACTTAGGGCTGCTGTCCCTATTTCATCACCACTAGCCTATGGGGCAAGTCACTTACCCCATCTGAGTCTGTTTGGCTGCTGTAAAAAAAAAAAAAAAAAAAGTGCTGTAGGCTGAGTGGCTTATAAACAACAGAAATTCATTTCTCACAGTTCTGGAGGCTGGGAAGTCCAAGATCAAGGCCTCTGCAGATTTGGTGTCTGGTGAGGGCTCGTTCCCTGGTCCACAGATGGGGCTTTCTCGCTGTGTTTTCACAGGATGGAAGGGGCAAGGTAGCTCTCTAGGACGTCTTTTACGAAGTCACTAACTAAACTAATTCATTAGGGCTCTGCCCTCCTGACCTAATCACCTCCCAAAGACCCCACCTCTTAATACCATCACCCTGGGGGATTGAGATTTTAACATAAGAATTTTGAGCGAACACAAACATTCAGACCATAGCCTCAGGATCGTGGAGTTTTCTTACCTGTACAATGGAGATAATAGTCGTCCTAAGATCAAAGGATTATTGAATTTCTAATAATAATAGTTATTACTACCATCTTGATTATTATTCCCCACTCCTGCACAGTTTACTCCAGCAGGAAAACTGACATAATCATATATTGAGACAGCCAAATTATTTCGGAACAAAGCAGGGTAAAAATGCCTATGTACATACCTATATAGAAGTACCTAAATATAGCCTAGCCCTCTCCTAATTTAAAAAGCCAAAAAGTGGCCGGTCACAGTGGCTCACACCTATAATTCCAGCACTTTGGGAGGCTGAGGTAGGTGGATCATTTGAGGTCAGGAATTCAAGACCAGCCTGGCCAACATGGTGAAACCCCATCTCTACTAAAAATACAAAAATTAGCCAGGTAGTAGTGGCACGTGCCTGTAGTCCCAGCTACTCGGGAGACTGAGGGAGGAGAATCCCTTGAGCCTGGGAGGTGGAGGTTGTGGTGAGCCGAGATCCGGCCATTGCACTCCAGTCTGGGAGAGAGGGAGACCCTGTCTCAAAAAATTAAAAATTTTAAAAATTAAAAAAAAGTCGAAAAGTGTGAAAAATAATAAACTTTACACTGTGCAGCAGCCCTACAAAACACAGAGTCCCAGAGTACAGCTAGCAGCTGCCCTTAAGAAACTCCCTTGAAAAGCATGACCTGTAGCTTGTACCCAGGCCTAAGTCTCGCTGCAGGGAAGTGTGGGTGCAGAACTTGGAACAAACAAGAGAGGGCAAGCCCAGCATGGAAGGCATTTCCATTACTTGCCCCAAATTTATATTTTTTTGTAACTCATCATCTCTTTCAGATTGCAAAAGCCTTTGAAGAATCCATCAGTCTCTCAGCTACTGGATATTTCAAGTAAAGGGCATTTTTACTTTGGTTTAAACTACACTTGGGCAGGGGTGATGCACACTCATCAGTCTGGACAGATGTCCAGATAGTGCCAGAGCTCTGCTGTTAACCCCTTAGTCATGGGATCGTGGAGGGTAGGGAAGGAGATCTAGGGGAGGGCCGGGGGTTGGGGACTATCAGAGGCAGCAGCTGTTCAGCAGCCCAGAGGGACACCATAGCTGTCTCTACATGCTCTGGCCCATCCCAGGAACTGTGCACTGGAGGGCAGGGGTCCAATACTGGCTGGTCTTCTCCCCGTGTCTTCGGTGTAGCCTTGCGGCCCTGACCTCATGATCCTTGCAGGAGAAGATGGGGAGGCCTCCAGCCACTGGGTGCAGACGCTGCCTGGAGCCCCTGTGGGTCAGCCCTTCTGCTCTGCTCATCTCCAAGATTCCGCACCTTGGGGTGATCCAACCACGAGTGGGGAAAGTGCCTCTTCTCCTCCTGATTTCTCTCCTCAGAGGCTACCAGACAAATATGGACTGGGAGAAGGGGGAGGGTAATGCTTACCCGTATTACGTTTATGGAGCAGCCTGTTCTGAGGTTGAAGTCGACTGTCTCACGGGGGCTCATAAGGTAAAGACTGATGTTTCTATTCCACCATCTTCAGTGTAAACACTAACACTGTAAAGAATAATCAATGTTGTAAATAACAATAAACTTGATCCTCCCAATGGAAAAGTAGGGACGGGTATATAATTTTAGTAAACATCTATTTTAAACAAGCAATATTTTCCATTATCTATTTTCCCTGGCACAGCTTCTTAGGACCGACATCTTCATGGATGCCGCTTTCAGCATAAACCCAACCCTGGATATTGGACAGGTGTGTGATTCCAGAACCACCCCACAGGGACTTTTGCTCAATCCCATTTAGCAGCTATTCATTCAGAATACTATTTTCCAACATGCTCTAAACCTTTTTGGGGGGATGGAGTCTCACTCTGTCACCCAGGCTGGAGTGCAGTGGTGCAATCTCAGCTCACTGCAACCTCAGCCTCCCGGGTTCAAGTGATTCTCCTGCCTCAGCTTCCTGAGTAGCTAGGATTGCAGGTGCCCACCACCACACCTGGCTAATTTTTGTGTATTTAGTAGAGATGGGGGGGTCTCACCATGTTGGCCAGGCTGGTCTTGAACTCCTAGCCTCAAGCAGTCCTTCTGCCTCAGCCTCCCAAAGTGCTGGGATTACAGGCATGAGCCACCGCGCCCCGCCATGCTCCAAACCTTGTTCATATCAAGTGCAAGTATTCTGTAATACATATTGTATGTTATGCACATACATACACACACATAGATAAAATACTGAAAGTAAATTCAAGAAAAAGTTAATGGTTTACCTACATGGCAGGAATATATATGATTTATTCTGCTTTATGATTCTCTGTGTTTTCTAAATTTTCTTCAATTAGCATTGATATGTTCATAATTAGAACACTACATCGATAAAATAGTTACATTAGTGTTCATATTAGTATTGAGTTTAAACAGACTATACAAACTTACAGAAATTTAAGGAAAAAAATGTTTATACACAATTTCCCCCACTTGCTGAATTTAATTCTGATTTTTATCTTGCAAATAAATAAAATTAACTTACTCAAAGTCTTTTTAAACTTGGCGTTGAAATCTTCCCAGCTGTTGGCATAGCCTTGCTTTTTTCTAGCCCTGTTACTCAAAGTGGGGCCAACAGACCAGCCGCATTGGCTCATCCTAGACCTGCTAACCAGTTCCCAGGTGAGGCCAAGACAGCTGGTCCACAGTCTGCACCTGAGTAGCAATTGGGAGCAGTTGAATAACCTGGCGTCAAACTCTGACATACGGTGCTTTCATCCGCCAGCAGCTTCTCACCATCCTAGGTCCTAAGAGACTGGTTTACCTCGCTAGCTGGGTTGATGGGCTTTACAAGGAACAATTTGATTGGTCCCCCAGTGTTTCTCAAAATATGGCCCTTAGACACTGCAACAGAAGCACCTGTAATGCTTATTGGAAACACGAATTCCTGGGCCCACCCCAGGCCCAGACGTACTCCATCATAACTGTGCCAGGCTGTTATGGCCTAGCACAATTTTGTTAGGTGAAAATTGCTCTTAAGCCTGTAAGTTTGAGAACTACTGCTAGCCCCAGGCCCTACCTCCTCTCCCCATTTCTCTTCCTCTCCTCCCAGCTAATTCCTGCCTTGTTATTGCTTAAGCAAAGGCAAAAAGGAAGATGATCAGGAAACCTCACATTTGCCCCATCAGAAAAGGAAAGAAAACCAGAAGTGTGTTAGGCTGAATCTCTTGGGCTTTGATCTATTCCTTTAGAGATACACATTGTTATTTCCAAATTTAGCATTTAAATTTACGTACCTTATTCCTACATTTTGTGTTTTAATAAAATGGAAACTTTAACTTTCCAATTTGTGAACTCTCCAATTTTTTTAAAAGGTCGCTTTAAAAGCAACCTTTTTCCTGGAGCATAAATGTATGTAAGTAGAGCTCATCATGGCTTTTAATAAATATAGTTATTTCTTCCAATCTACCCTGTTTAGCATGATCTACTCTTCTTAGTAACATAAAGAAAAGTCAGCTGGGCACAGTGGCTCACACCTATAATCCCAGCACTTTGGGAGGTAATGTGGGTGGATCACCTGAGGTCAGGAGTTTGAGACCAGCCCAGTCAACACATAGTGAAACCCCATCTCTACTGAAAAAAATAAAAAAATGAGCTGGACATGGTGGCACACACCTGTAGTCTCAGCTACTTAGGAAGCTGAGCAGGAGAATCACTTGAACCTGGGAGGCAGCGGTTGCAATAAGCCAAGATCGAACCACTGCACTCCAGCCTGGGTGACAGAACAAGACTCCATCTCAAGAAAGAAAGAAAGACAGAAAGAAGGAAAGAGGGAAAGAGAGAAAGAGAGAGAGAGAGAGAGAGAGGGAGGGAGGGAAGGAGGGAGGGAGGGGAGGGGAGGGGAAGGGAGGGGAGGGGAAGGGAGGGGAGGGGAGGGGGAAAAACGTCGAGAAATCCAGATATTATAATGAATTACAGTGTCCTAATTCTATTTATTCTATGTCGTATTCCCTCAATGTTAACTTCTTTTTCATCTACTTCTATAGACATTTATGGAGAACCTATGTGCCAGGCACCATGCTAAGAACAGAATATAAGAAAGCCAAGCCTGAGATGCTCATAAGCTAGTGGGAGAGAGGAGGAGAGTGAGAGTGAGAGGTGAAAAATGAAATGCCCTCCAAGCTCCGCCACAGGCAGGAGTGTGTTCCGGGTGCAGTGAGCCTGGAGGAAGCAGTTCCTAAATCCAGCCAGGGAGTGCTGGGAGGATCTTAAGATACCAGAGGGGCCCTAATCCTTTAGCTGAAACGTGGAAGAGGAATAGGAGTGTGCCAGGTGGACAAGTTGAGGTGGGAAGGGGTGAAGACAGTCAGGAGAAACTGCATTTACCAAGACTCAGAGATGAGAAAGAAGCTGGTAGGTTTGGAGAATTAGCAGGAACGTAGCCAATGTCAGGCACCCGGAGTGTGGGGTACCCGAGGATGAGGCCAAGCAAGGTTGCGGGCACCAGTTCAAAAATGGCTTTCCAAAATGGCTTACTGGCTGGGTGTGGTGGCTCACGTCTGTAATCCCAGCTCTTTGGGTGGCTGAGGAGGGCAGATCACATGGTCAGGAGTTCGAGACCAGCCTGACCAACATGGTGAAACCCCGTCTCTACTAAAAATACAAAAATTAGCAGGGTGTGGTGGCGGTCGCCTGTAATCTCAGCTACTTAGGAGGCTGAGGCAAAAGAATTGCTTGAACCTGGAAGGCGGAGGTTGCAGTGAGCCAAGATCTCGCCACTGCACTCCAACCTGGGCGACAGAGCAAGACTCCATCTCAAAAAAAAAAAAAAAAAAGAATGGCTTCTTATGATCCAGAGCTCCACATTTATTCACACTGTAATATTTATTCAACCAATATCAAGTTATATCCTATAACCTGTGAATTTTTTGGCTGTAGGTTGAGGGAGCATTTATTCAAGGCATGGGATTCTATACCATAGAAGAACTGAAATACTCCTCAGAAGGTGTGCTTTATTCTCGGAGTCCAGATGACTACAAAATCCCCACCGTCACTGAGATACCAGAAGAGTTCTATGTCACTTTGGTGCGTTCCCAAAATCCCATAGCCATCTACTCATCCAAGGTAAGAACTTAAACCTCTGTGTTAGTTGGCTGTGGCTGCCATAACAAAATACCACAGACCGGGTGGTTTAAACAACAACGATTTATTTTCTCACAGTTCTGGAGGCTGGAAGTCCACCACCAAGGTGTTGGCAGGTTGGTTTTCTCCACGGCCTTTTTTCTTGGCTTGTAGTCAGCCATCTTCTTCCCATTTCTTCACAGGATCCTCCCTCTGTGTGTGTCTGTGTCCAAATTTCCTCTTCCTATAAGGACACCAGTCATGTTGGATTGGGGCCTGCCTGAATGACCTCATTTTAACTTAATCATCTCTGTAAAGCCCTCATCTCCAAATACGGTCCCATTCTGCGTGCTGGGGATTGGGACTTCACCAGATGAATCTGAGGAGGACACAGTTCACCCCATAACAACCTCCTTTTTCAAGAAATTATAAAACCATCCCCTGAATTTACTATGTCCTTTGAACTGCAAATCCCAAAAGGAGAAAGAGAAAAGAAAAGCATGCTTGTGGCAGAGTGACACTGACTCCAGAAGCCCAAGCCGGGTCTTCATGTTTTGCTAGAGATCAAGAAACAAATCTAAATCAAACAAGGGTCAAGAAGGCAATGAACAACTTGGCTCATGAGGCTAAGTGCCATTGTGAGATAAACTAACATTGTAGGCAAATTCCATCCACCCAGAGCTTTTCTGCACCCTTCCCACCTGTCCTCCAGACACAGTTCTTGCTGACACTGCCTCTTCCACACCCTCTCCAAGTCAAAACGGGCTCTTAACCAACTTTCTTCCTGACTTTTTCCTCTGAGGTGTTCATAGCCATTGATACCTGAGGTGTTGGTGCCATGCTCCCTGGAGCAGAAGGCCTTCAACTGGCCCATAAAGACCTTGGCAAGAAACGGTTCTCAAATACAAGTGTGAGAAAAAACACAGCTTCCCCAACATATGTTCTGGTCTGAGCCCACATCTGGACAGACAGGTGGTAACTTTAACCTCAGATTTCCAGAGTATTCCCTCTTTCCTGGGGGTAGGTCACGATTGCTAGGAAGGTGAGACTTCCTGTCTGAATGGTCTCTGTCTCCACTTCTACACCAGACTTTGGCCAAGGGCATTTCTAAGCTGGCCCAACACAGCACACAATCCTGCCACTTGGGGTCTAGCTGCCTCCCTGCCAGTTCTGCTCCAACTAGGGAACCAGACCCCTCAACTCTCACCCCTTCTTCCGGCCTCAGAGGAACCCCTCTGCCTACCGGCCCCCTTTCTCCCTCCATATTTGCCTCAGAGAAACCTGGAATTTTGACAACAGCCAAAGCCTGAGGAAGCCTTTATCTGCTTCCGGCCTTTGTCTCATCCCTCCACCAGGGCCCTGGACACAGATCACAGACCAGACTACCTGGAAGAAAGCAAAAAGAAAAATCAGTGCAAAAAAGCATTGGTGAATCATTTGAAATATAATGTCACCATAGTGGTAACTCGAAAGCATCCAATCTATGCCGGCGAAGTTAACACACATGAAAAGAGGCAACCACCTCTCACTGTCTTTCAAGTTCAACTGCAAAGATTGTGGTTGTTTCATTTTGGCCTTGAGTTAGACACAAATGTTCTGGAGCCGGAGTTGGAGCATCATACAGGGCACCAAAGGCAATGGGTGTTTGTAGCCCCTCCCCTCACATCATGTGGTATTTTAATTAACTCAGTAACCAAATTGCATTTTCACCAGCTACTCTGAGGTGGACACCCAAATCACCATGCAGGGGAATTTGATTCTGGCAATTTGGAAGCACTCCACTCTGAGGATTATAAAGCCAGAGAAGAATGTGTGTGTGTGTGTGTCTGTGTGTGTGTGTGTGTGTGTGTGTGTACACAAATTAGTCCTAAAAGAACCATGCATTCCTGACAGCCTTTTGTTTGTCTCTCAGGGGTTGGGTGAGGCTGGAATGTTCCTGGGGTCCTCCGTGTTGTTTGCCATATATGACGCAGTGGCTGCTGCCCGCAGAGAGAGGGGGCTAACCAAGACCTTCGTCCTGAGTAGCCCGGCAACCCCTGAGACAATTCGGATGACTTGTGTGGATCAGTTCACCGACATGGTAAGGGAGGTCCCTGTTGTAGTCATGGACTTTCAGGTTGTTGGTATGGATCTGATAACCATGACAATATTACAGGGCGGGTTCATCTTTTTCATTGAAAATTCTCATTTTGCCTTCACCTGCCACTTCATATGCTCTTTTTCTTCCTTTTTTTTTTTTTTTTTTTTTTTCCGAGACAGAGTCTTGCTCTGTCACCCAGGCTGGAGTGCAGTGGCATGATCTTGGTTCACTGCAACCTCTGCCTCCCAGGTTCAAGCAATTCTCCTGGCTCAGCCTCCCAAGTAGCTGGGATTACAGGCATGTAGCACCACGCCCGGCTAATTTTTGTAGTTTTAGTGGAGACGGGGTTTCACCAGGCTGGTCTCGAACTCCTGACCTCGTGATCCGCCCACCTCCGCCTCCCAAAGTGCTGGGGTTACAGGCATGAGCCACTACACCCAGCCTCCGTGTGCACTTCTTAACAACTGCAAAGTGAGCAAGCCTCTTCCAATTATGATTTGATTCTTTCAGACCCCAAAGAAAAACACACTCAGTTGAGCCAGTGTTAATAGCAAATGGACATGGTAGGTTGCTTCTTTAAACATTTTATCAAAATGTAGCTGATGTGATATTTTGATTACCTCAGTAACCAAATTGCATTAGCTAAGATATCTGATCTGGTCAATCATGCAGAAAGTATTTGTTAAGCAAACTAATAAAAATAAATGAAAATATCAAGTCACTGGGCACACCTTGATATGCCTGTAATCACAGAATACACTTCCACTTTCCAGTGGCTAAAAATATACCCAGAACTAGCATATGAGCCTAGTCCTCTATTGAACTGCTTACTGTAGCCCTAAGTGAGATTTTGGTATAAAATTAGATTGCACTTTATGACTTGAAAATTACAGGGCTTCTGAGTAAGTGGCATCTTATCCCAAAAAGAAGTTTATGAGGATAAGGAGGTTTATGACTCAAGGACTGAAACAAATATGAGAATTATATACTTTTGATATTAATAAAATGGACATTGACTTGTTCATTTAAAAAAAAAAAAAACCATGATTGTCTTCTGGCCAGGCATCATGGCTCACACCTGTAACTCCAGCACTTTGGGAGGCTGAGGCGGGCAGATCACTTGAGGCCAGGAGTTTGACGCCAGCCCGGCCAACATGGTGAAACTCCGCCTCTACTAAAAATACAAAAACTAGCCAGGCATGGTAGTGCATGCCTGTAATCCCAGGTACTCAGGTTGCTGAGGCACAAGAATCGCTTAAACACAGAAGGTGGAGGTTGCAGTCAGCCAAGATTGTGCCACTGCACTCCAGCCTGGGCAACAGAGCGATTCTGTATCAAAATAATAATAATAATTTGACTTCTTAATTACAGCATTTTTAGTATAATAACATTTTATTAACAACTATCTTTCTTCTTTTGATCTTTTTTAGATTCCCAGAGATGACCCTTCAACATTTACACCTTGGTCCATCCGTGTGTCTTAAGCCTATGTTTCCTAGAAAATGAAAGAATACATGATGGACCTTAAAAGTCTCAAATCAGAACAAAATATAGGTTGGCTCCCAACTGTCAATGATAATTTTAGCATCTTTCAGGTTTTCTCTGTGGTTTAGATCACTACATGATTATATTTCAGGATGCAAATTTTCACCAAAAGGTATAATGAAGCTTAGAACCAAAAACTCAAAAATTCTCATTTTAGTTTGCATTATCCTGAAAATCTACATCAGCATGATTTGAAAGCATGATAGAGTTTTTATTAATCTGGGACAACTTAAGAGAGACTATTCATGCTTTGTTCTTTAGAAATCTAACCAAAGTTCGGTCAAATTGTCCACCCGCAAAACTCTGAGGACTGGATTCCCTCAAAGCCAACGGTGTGCTAGTAATGGACAAATCCCTGGTTTATGGTGTTTGACCATTTCCATGGTGTAAATTCCCCTACCTTGGCCAATTCTAAGCCACTGATGTGAGGTCTCAGAATGTGAAGTTGAAAGCTTGCCGTCAGCTCTTGGGAGTGGGGAAGAGCTATCTCCAGCACTGTGAACTCACAACAGTCATCGGGTTCCTGCCACTCCCACATGGTCCATTTAGAAGAGGCTTTGGGAAGTAACCATCCAAAACCTCCAACTGGTCCTCATCTGCCATGAGCTACATCCATGGTACAACTTCTTCCTTACCTGGGAGGCCAGGGAATCATTGTTTATGCTGAGTACATCAAAACAATGATCTCAAATCACTTTTGAGTCCCTTGTTTTGGCTTAGTGTCCAAAAGGTGAAATCAGCACTATCTTCCTTTTGCCATCAAAGGGGCACAAAATCCTCAGGGTTATTTTTTGGTTATTTCTTAGCTATTTTACATGGCATTTTCCTGCAGAAATGCAGTCTTATACCAGAGATGATGTTTAGTCCCATGTGAGGTTTGGAAACACAGTAAAAAAAGAAACTTTTGTGTCAAAAACACAAATAAATAAACACTTGTCAGGGATCTGTGTGCTAGATATTAAAGCTCTGCATCTATTAACAGTAATTTTGTGACAGAAGGATAAGTTTAGATGTGTGTCAGACCAGGTTAGAAGAGAAGTCGGGTGGTAGAAAGGAAAGACTTCTTGGCCAGGCGCGGTGGCTCACGCCTGTAATCCCAGCACTTTGGGAGGCCAAGGCGGGCGGATCACAAGGTCAGGAGATCCAGACCATCCTGGCTAACACGGTGAAACCCCGTCTCTACTAAAAATACAAAAAAATTAGCTGGGCACCGTGGCGGGCGCCTGTAGTCCCAGCTACTCAGGAGGCTGAGGCAGGAGAATGGCGTGAACCCAGGAGGTGGAGCTTGCAGTGAGCCGAGATCGCGCCACTGCACTCCAGCCTGGGCAACTGAGCAAGACTCCATCTCAAAAAAAAAAAAAGAAAGAAAGGAAAGACTTTTTTCCAAAGAAAAAGGCTCACCAGGCCATGTCTCTTATTCTATTTTTTTCTGTGTCTCTTATTCTGAGAGGAGAGAGACAGAGAGAGACAGAGTCAGTCTTTAAGTGTTTGAATTCATTCAATAATCCAGATTGCCCAGAACCTAACCCATAAAAATTCATTGTGCCAGACAGAACAGCAAAAATAGGGTCACTGGTATATTTTTCTAACAGTAAAATAGGAAGGCACATTTACCACAAACATAAATTAATTACAAAAGTGTTATACTTCATAGACTGTAAGGGCAAGGCCTCTGATATCACAGAATTGCATTTTTACAAAATAAGTCTGATCATTTCAGCAGCATTTTATTAACTTGAAGAATTAGGATGGGAAAGTATTCACAAAAATAGTATGTGTTAAAGAATAGCAGTTTTCAAACATAGGGTTAATATCCTAATGCCTTTAAAAATTAGATTGACAATTTAGAGTGTCTGTTCTATTACATACTTAATTCATATCACAAATTTAGACAAATATCTATCATTGTGTGTCCAATTCTAAAATGTTATTACAGTGAGAGTTGGGCTAAAAGTATAAGATGCCATCTTTTTAACCAATAGATTCCATAAATGATCAAGCACTCTTTTAATGATAAAAGCCCTCGATAATTAACTCTGGGCAAAACTGCTAGTGCCTGTTACTAGTTATCATTACTGATGCTTCATTGTGGATTTAATAAAAGTTTATCAGAAGAGAAACAATGTGTAGCAGTTACCACATTTCCTGTGCTTCTGCTTTCAGGTTAAAGTGCCTGTGGGGTCAAAGATATCCTAATTCTTCTGAGTCAAAAGTTTATGACGGAGCTGTTTCACATCACCTTACAGAAACTGGGAAAACGAAGCTGGGTGAATAGTAGTAGGGATGGAGTTGATTTCCTTTCAGTATCTTGAAACTGCCGACACTCACATGCGCTCAGGTTTTGGAAAAGTTCAAGAATGTCTGGGACAGGGTCTTAGAGGTCTATGTTGCTTCTCTTTTTTTTTTTTTTTTTTTTAATATTTAAGTTCTGGGTACATGTGCAGGTTGGTTATATAGGTAAACTTGTATCATGGAGGTTTGTTGTACCAGGTACCAAGCCTAGTAGCCAAGAGTTATTTTTTCTGATCCTCTCCCTCCTCCCACACTCCACCCTCTAGTAGCCCCAGTGTGTGTTGTTCCCCTCCATGTGTCCGTGTGTTCTCGTCATTTAGCTCCCATGTATAAGTGAGAACATGCTGTATTGGTTTTCTGTTCCTCTCAGGGCCACACTGCAGTTCAACTTCTGCCTTTAACCAGCTCTGCTTCTTCCACCTTCCTCTCCCAGGTGTTGATCCCTAAGAAACATCCTACTTCCCAAACTCTATCTCAGCCTTTCTGAAATATGCCCCAGAGAGACTGCCCTGGGAAAGGTGTGAACTTGAGGAAGAGGCTGTCTGCCCTGAGGCAGCCCCTGAAGGAACTGGCAGCTGAGGATATGTGCTGACCCCACTCCCGGGCAGGGTACGAGTCCTTCCTCATAGAGGACCTGAGTGGAAGTGGATCACACAGATCAGTGGATCACTTCCTGGCCCACCACGCAGATCTATCAGAGTTATTCTTCCTGGTAGTTATTCTTCCTTAGTTTGCTGAGGATAATGGCCTCCAACTCCCTCAACGTTCCTGCAAATAACATGACCTAGTTGTTTTTAAGGCTGTATAGAATTCCATTGTGTATATGTACCACATTTGTATGTACACATATGTTCATTGCAGCACTCTGTGCAATAGCAAAGACATAGAATCAACCTAAATGTCCATCAATGGTAGACCAAATATGTTGTTTCTTTTAAAGAAAAATAGTTTCTCTGCACTTGATACTTTCAGTGTTATAAACTGGCCATATTTTTCACACTCTCAGAACACAGAGTACCATAGGTGGAGTTCTCCAGAGGCTGAGACAGAATTTGCAGAGTAGGATGTTTCTTAGGGATCAACACCTGGGAGAGGAAGGTTGAAGAAGCAGAGCTGGGCAAAGGTAGAAACTGAACTGCAGTGCAGCCTGAGAGGCATCAATAACCCGGCAAGGACTTCTGGGAGCAAACACTGCCCCACAGAGTTACCCTACCTAGGTTGAAATGTGCCATCAGGGGATGGCACTGCCCTGGGAAGGGTGTGATGTTCAGGAAGCAGCTGTCTGCCCTGAGGCAGCCCCTGAAGGATCTGGCAGCTGAGGTCATGTGCTGACTCCTCTCGAAAGTGGGCACGAGTCCTTCCTCATCAGGGATCTGGATGGCTCACTTCCTGGCCTACCACACAGATCTATCAGAGTTATTCTTTCTGATTTGTGAGTTTATTAATATGCAGATCTTACAGAAGTATAAGTAACAGTCACATTTAGCTATACATTGGATGGATTGCCTTTATAGAAAAGAACAATTTTACATTCAAAAAATACACAATTTACATATATGTAACATTTCTATATTTTAAGTCAGCACTTGCCTCAAATTCCATGTTATATTTTCAGGTTTTTTTTTTTACTTACTGAAACGCATATGATTAAACTCATTTATCAGCATACTGTGTGCAGATGCTGCTATTAATTACAAATGAAACCTCCAAAAAAAATCTCTTACCCAAGTTTCATTATCTGGAATTGACACTAGTCAAAAAAATTGACTTGCTGCACATAAATAAATGATCATGTAGATATATTCAAGAAGATGACTTTCTGCAGAGTTCTAAAGCCCTGAGCCCTGAGTTGACAGAAGCTGAATCTATCTGTAAGCAACAGTACGAGAAAACATGAGTTTATCCCAAAACGTCATAGGAATGCCTAGGTGTTAATTGTAGTGTTAATAGTGTTAATAGCTATTTAATATCTAATATTTCCCAAAACTTATAGTCAAAGAACTCTGGTCACCAAGTCAGTCATTTAATTCACCTGCTAGGGAATATACTATGAGACACTTCCTCTTTGTCATTTACTAAATTTCTATCTATATATAGGGATTCATTTGTAGAGTCTTTCATTAGTTCCAATTATCTAGTTGTCTATCCTTATACTAATACCGTATTAATATGTACTGCATGGCATGTTCTTTTTTTTTTTTTTTTTTTTTTTTGAGACAGAATCTCGCCCTGTCGCCCAGGCTGGAGTGCAGTGGCGCGATCTCAGCTCACTGCAACCTCCACCTGCCAGGTTCAAGCAATTTCCCTGCCTCAGCCTCTCAATTAGCTGGGACTACAGGTGTGTGCCGCCATGCCCAGCTAATTTTTTGTATTTTTAGTAGAGACAGGGTTTCACCCTGTTATCCAGGATGGTCTCAATCTCCTGACCTCCTGATCCACCCTCCTCGGCCTCCCAAAGTGCTGGGATTACAGGTGTGAGCCACCGTGCCCAGCCACTGCCCTTATTTTTTCACATTCTTGTTAGCTATTTGGTTTCATACCAAAAAATAGTCATTTTGTCCAATTTCCCGTAAAAACGTAGGTGGAATTCTAATTCAAATTATAAATATATTTATATTTACATTTATAAAATGTAATATATAAATTAAATGTATATATTAATTTTAATTGAACTTACTTTTTTATTAACTTTGCATCTAAGAACACTGTATGTCTTTCCATTTGTGTAGATTTTGTTTCATAAGTAGATCCTATGCTTTTGGAGGGAGGAGTTTAATTTTATTATTATGTATTCTACGTTTGGGAGCTACTGTGAATGGAATTTTTTTTTTTTTTTTTTTTTTTGAGACGGAGTCTCGCTCTGTCACCCAGGCTGGAGTGCAGTGGCAAGATCTCAGCTCACTGCAAGCTCCGCCTCCCGGGTTTACACCATTCTCTTGCCTCAGCCTCCCGAGTAGCTGGGACTACAGGTATCCGCCACCTCGCCCGGCTAGTTTTTTGTATTTTTTAGTAAAGATGGGTTTTCACCGTGTTAGCCAGGATGGTCTCAATGTCCTGACCTCATGATCCACCCGTCTCAGCCTCCCAAAGTGCTGGGATTACAGTCTTGAGCCACCGCGCCCGGCCGTGAATGGAATTTTTTCCTACTGCCATTCTTAAGTGCTTATTTATACAGTAGCAAAAGCTGTTAATTTTTTAATATTTATATTATATCCAATCACCAGTTCAAGTTTTCTTCTCTGCCAGTGTTTATATCAATGTTTACCAGTTATTTCACTTTTTCATTATTTTACTACATCTATTACATTACAACCTCCAAGGCAATGTTATACAACAATGGCAAGAAAGAGAATCCATATCTAATTTCTGATTTTAATTGAATTTTTTTAACTTTACCTTTAACAATAATACTCGTTATTGGTTTTTGTAAACAGCCTTGTTACATTAGTTTCTTTCTGTTTTCTTTTCTTTAGAGTTTTTCTTAGGAATGGCTGCTGAATTTATCAAGTAACTTAATAGCATCTATTGATTTAATTTAACAGTTTTCCACCTTTTTTTGATGTAATGGACTAAGTTAGTTGATAGATTTCTGATGAACCACCCTTATGTCCCAGAAATAATCCTTACTTGGTATATTATCCCTTGATACACTGATGGATTTTATTCACTAATATTTTACTTAGAATTTTTCTATCTATATTCATAAACAAGGTTCTTCTGCAACTTTTTTGCTATCTGTGTTGGGTTATGGTATTTAAATTTTATTAGGTGTATAAAACAAATTAGGGAGAATTTCCATTTATGTATGCTAGGGAGCGTTTAAATAATATTGCCATTATCTTAATGATTACATGAAATTCATCTATAAGTTCATTTGTTTCTGGTTCGTTGTTCAATGACATTTTTAATCTTTTCCATTTTCTTCCATAACAAGTTGTCTGATTATTTACATTAGCGTGTTATCTCTTTGACCAGTCTATATTTTTATCCTCCCTTTTATCACTTTAAATGATTTTCTTATAAATAGTATACAGGATACCTAGATTTGAGGATTTCTTATCATTAAATCTGCTAGTCATTATTTTTAAGTGGTAGGATTCATTTCATTTAGATTTCTCATGATGGTTAAAATTTTTAATGATTTACTTCACACCCATTATATTTATTTTATACCTATTGTATATCATTTAAGTTGCATATAAGGTATATTATATGTTTTACACTGTGGTTTCCTTTTTTTCCTTTTTGTTTCTTTGCTGGTGTACTCAAACTATGAGCAATTCCATTTCTTCTCTTGTTACTTTGGAAGTTCAACTGAACAATAAGTTGTTCACTTCCATTTACCTGCTCTGACAGACACATGTTTCTCCACCTCTATTTGAAAAGAAGATATCAAATATTTCCCCTGCAAAAAGTTACTCTTTCCTGGCCTCCTGCTCCATCTGTCCCGTATTTCCACCCCTTCCCCCAGTAAGCTAATACTTTGGTAACTTTTACTTTTCCTCCTCCCCACAGCTGTCCCCAAGCCTTAAGTTGCTGCAGTTGTGTGTGTGTTTGTTCTAGACTGTTAATTGAACTTCCCTCGCCATATGACTCTTTTTAGCATTTATATGACACATTTCCAAGTAGCCTACCCTTATCCATTTAGGCTTTCTCTCCCCTTCACCTTCTTATCTGAGCCGGGTTTTGTTTGATTTTTTTCCTGAGATGGGGTGGTCTTCCCCTGGGTGAGAAGTTTGCTACACTTACTGGGTCTCCAATGCCCTTGTTGCCTCTCCGCAACCAGCAGGTGCTAGTCTACTGCCCTCTAGTGTCCACTGTGGCAAATGAGAGCTCCATGCCAACTGATTCGCCTTCGCAGAAAGCCTGATCTTTCAGCCTAGTACCTTGTAAGAGTCTATTATCCTTGGAGTTTAAATGTGGTATCAGGTGATACCAGGTGGGTGTCCTTTCTCTTCAGTCCAGCCATGAACTTGAGAAGCATTCTAATCTGTAGATTCAGATTGCTTTTCAGCTCAGAGCAAATGGTTCATGTTTAATAATTATTTCTCCTTTATCGATCCCTCTTTCTATTTCAGCTAGCCTCTTTACGCATGAGGTCTCTTGCATTTAGAGACCTCTTATCCTGCTCTTCATGGTTCTACTGCTGTACATCTTTGCTCTGTGCTGAGATATATTCACTGCACTTTGTCTTCCAGGTCACTAATTTGGGCTTCAACCATGAGCATCGTCATCTGCCGGACTGTTTAATAGATGGTTTATGTTTTCTTCAGAAAGTCTTTTTGGGGGAATGCAGTTTAATGTTCTTGTTAATATTCAAATTGACAGTTGTCCCCTCCAACAGCTCTCTTTTGCTAGGGGTGAAGATTATTCTATTTTGAATAATCTTCTCTGAGGCTCTTGGTCCTCAGGCCTGCCCTCGCAACATACCACACACTGGCTGGCTTAAAACAAAAGAAAGTTGTTCTGTCACAGTTCTGGGGACTAAATGACCAAAATAAAGCATCAGTGGGGTCATGCTGTTCTGGACTCTCTAGGAAAGATACTTCCTCACCTTCTCCTAGAGCGCAGTAGTTACCAGCCATCCTTAGTGTCTGTTGCCTTATGGACGCCTCACTCCAACCCCTGCCTGCGTCTTCACAGGCTTGTCTCCTCCACATGTGTCTCCAAACCTCCCTCTGCTTGTAAGGACACCAGTCATCAGATTTAAGGTCTACCCCAATCCAGTATCACCTCATCTTAACTTGATTACATTTACAAAGACCCAGTTTCCAAGTAAGATCACACTGGAAACAAAGTTCAACCCACAACAGGCTGCCTTAAATTTTTTATTTGTCAGCTCAATGGGCTCCAGCTTAGTTAATAGGGTACCCTAAGAGGCACTGGCCACAGGTTATAGAAATAACCCTCATTCACTCTCCTGGAAGGGTAGAAGCAAGAAGGCTGCCATGGCCCTGTTGAGGCAAGTGGTTGAAACTCCTCAGCCTCACAGCCCTCCTGCTCCTCCTATGAATCCTTGCTGAGACTCTGAGACAGGAAGGGTTCGGCCCGCCCATCTGGCAGTCTTGACCTCCTATTCATACCAACGGCTTTCTCTCCATGTGCCCCGCCCCCACCCCCACGACAAAGCTCTTCTCCAGATGTACAGCCTTGGCGGTGATGGTCTCTAAGCACCACCACTTCCAGCCTGAGGAGAAAAGAACCCCTCTCCTCCAGAGCCCAAGGCCTTGCTGGCACTCAGCTTTCCCTAGGTCCAGCTGTCCCTGGCTCAGCAGAGGCAGGAAGATGGAAGCCGGGGGGCAAAGGGAAGGAGACTTAAAGTCAAAACAGCTGAAAACAAAAGATCTGGAACACAGATCGTTAATGATCAGCCCAAGCTTTCACCGTCCCGTAAAGCCCCCACTGTCTGTCTGTTACTTGTGTGTTCATCTTTGGGTTTTGAGAGCTCACGACAGAAGGGAGTGGCCCGGAGACTCCAGAGCAGCGGCTGGTACTTTTCCATTTACATCAGCAAGAGGATGTGTTACAGGATTTTTTGTTTTGTTTTGTTTTTCCAGAAATAAAGTTTGTTCAACTTTTGGGAGAGGGCATTCACTGGGTGCCAGGGATTCTCTGATGTAAATCATAAGACCTTTTTTATAACAAACATACAAGCACCTGGGTCAATATATGTGGAATTTCTCTCACCTACTGGAAAAAAAAATCCATTTAAAAGTGAATAAATTTAGTCTTCCCTTTTCATTAAAGAAGAAAAGGCCAGGTGTGGTGGCTCACGCCTGTAATCCCAGCACTTTGGGAGGTCAAGGCAGGCCAATCGCTTGAGGCCAGGAGTTTGAGACCAGCCTGGCCAACATGGTGAAATCCCATCTCTACCAAAAATACTAAAATTAACCGGGTGTGGTGGTGCATGCTTGTAGTCCCAGCTACTCAGAAGGCTGAGGCACGAGAATCGCTTGAACCCAGGAGGTGGATGTTGCAGTGAGCCAAGATCAGGCCACTGCACTCCAGCCTGGATGACAGAGTGAGACTCTGTCTCAAAAAAAAAAAAAGAAGAAGAAGAAGAAGAAAAAGAAAAGAAGAAATAAACAAACAAACAAAATATAATGGTTGCTTTCTTCCATTGTCCTGAATAAGAACTGAGGGTCAGAAAAACTTGGCAGAGACTGCATCCACGCCCCCTCGCTGTGGGCAACCTTTCATTCACTCTGAAGTAGGTGGTTTTCAAACTGCGCTCCTGAGAGTTCTGGGAGTTTCTTGAAGGAAAGAAAGCCAGAAGACTTCAGGCCTTTACCCAGGCCTCTCAGCTAGGGCAGTAAACTTTTTGTTTAATTTGTTTACACTTCACAAAATGTCATTCAAACAAAGATTTTCCAGGCTCTAAGGAGTTTAAAAAACCCTTCTCTAAAGCCATTCACGGTCAGTTTTTAGTTTCTCAGCAACTGAAGTATTATGTTCCCTAATCCAAACTACTTTTATATCTTCCAAATCTAATGCCATAATCCAGTTTTAGTGCTCTAAAACTGTTCTACTTGACATGCTTGCATTTTATGTGGACATTGACTGATTTATTCTGATAAATATTTTGAGGCACCGTAATTCATGCTCCCAGAGTAGTTACCAGCACGTGCTCCTGTCAATGGGAACTGTGTGCTTTTTGGGTTTAGCAGTTGCCCTCTTTTAAAGGGAAGAGTCAGAGGGGGAACAGACTGTGGACCCTTACAACCCAGTCCCTGTGTTGTTCTCCTTTAAATTGAGGCAACCATAAGAAGCCTGTGTCTCTGTACACTCCCTTCTCCCCTAGCCTGCCTCCCCTTCATCCCCAATCCTCACAGAATCAACTCTACTCATCTTTCAGGCCTAAATTTCCCTTCCTTAGGGAAGCCTTTTCTGATCCTTGTCCCTGAAAAAATAGCTAATTTATCTATGTGTGTCACAAGCATAAATCTTTAATTGCATGTTACTGTCTTACTAAAACTTAAGTGCCGGCCAGGCACGGTGGCTAATGCCTGTAATCCCAGCACTTTGGGAGGCTGAGGTAGGTGGATCACCTGAGGTTGGGTGTTCGAGACCAGCCTGACCAACATGGAGAAACCCCGTCTCTTCTAAAAATACAAAAATTGGCCAGGCATGGTGGCGCATGCCTGTAATCCCAGCTAGGGAGGCTGAGGCAGGAGAATCACTTGAACCCGGGAGGCGGAGGTTGCTGTGAGTCGAGATCGTGCCATTGCACTCCAGCCTGGGCAACAAAAGCAAAACTCTGTCTCAAAAAAAAAAAAAAAAAAAAAAAAATCTTACGGGTCTCAGAGGACAGAAACGTGTAGCTCTTGTTTTCCACCATATGCTACCACTTAGCATAGTGCCTGGTGCAAAGCAAAGGTTCAATTACTACTGGTTGAATGAATGAAGAATGAACAAAACGTTAATGCTTCCTTCATTTAAAATACTTTGGGTAATCAGTCAAGCCCCTCCCATGAATGAGTTGCCATTTATGCTGCACATGGCAGGGGATACAACCAGCTATTGGAAACTCCAGGAGCTAATTGCCTAGTTGGGAACATGACACACAAACACTGCAAAGATAATCAACTAATCAGTGGCATATTCGAGACAGGTTTCTTGGTTCCTAGTTTAATAAATGAAAAGTAAAGAAGCAATGGGTTGAATCTGCAGGTACTTTTGGATTCCAGAGAAAGGCAAGGAGGGAGGTTTGGAGTTGCTTTCTGATGGTAGCTAAAAAAGAAGGGAGCGAAATCACCATGGGGCAGGGACAGGGTCCTCATCATTGCAGACGTGGGAGAAGTTTCTTCAGTCATTCAACAAATAGTACTCTCTGGTAGGCATCCTTCTAGGCCCTAGGATATAGGGGCGAACTGAAAGTAACATCTGTGCTCTCATGGATCTCATGTTCTAGTGGAGAAAGTGAATAAAAAGATATCAAGTGTCCATGTCAGGTAGTAATGAATGCTATGGAGAAAATGAAACAGGGTGGTAGAAAATAGAGGGGCGGCCCCATCTCTACAAAAAATAAAAGATTAACCAGGCGTGGTGGTGCATGCCTGTTGTCCCAGCAGTTTGGGAGGCTGAGTTGGGAGGATCACTTGGGGGCAGAAGGATCACTTGAGCCTGGGAGATTGAGGTAGCAATGAGCCATGACTGTACCACTGCACTCCAGCCAGAGCAACAGAGCAAGATCCTGTTTCAAAAAAGAAAGAAAAAGAAAATAGTGATGGGAGTGCTACTTCAGACTACATGATCAGGGAAGAGCTCGACCCAAATAACAAGAAGACACCAGCCAACATGGCCCAAGGCCTGAGACGTGAAAGAAGTTAGCATATTGGAGAAGCAGGGAAAAGGCCAGTGTGGCTGAAGGTACACTCACAGAGAGGAGTGGCGCTTGCTCCCATGAGGCCTTTGTTGCCACAAAGGTCTGTGGGTTTACTCGGTGCACTGGGAGGCCCTTCGAGGGTCATAAGTTCAGAAATGCCAGGTTTAAGTAGAAGAAGGACATGAGAAGAATAATTTGACTGGAGCAGGAAATTTTTTTTTTTTTTTTTTTTTTTTTTTTTTTGAGACAGAGATTCCACTATTTTTGCCCAGGCTGGAGTGCAGTGCTGCGATCTCAGTTCACCACAACCTCCGCCTCCTGGGTTCAAGCAATTCTCCTGGGTTCAGCCTCCCGAGTAGCTGGGATTACAGGCATGTGCCACCACACCCGACTAATTTTTGTATTTTTAGTAGAGACAGAGTTTCTCCACATTGGTCAGGCTGGTCTTAAACTCCCAACCTCAGGCGATCCGCCCATCTCAGCCTCCCAAAGTGCTGGAATTACAAGCATGAGTCACTGTGCCTAGCTGAGATTTTTTTTTTTTTTAAGAGCAAGGGAGTCAGAGGCCAGAGACAGGGACAGGTTGTGGAAGGCTTGGCACACTGGGCTAAAGAGTTTAAACCTATGTTCCAAGCAGAGAGCTATTTGGGGGTTTTGAACAGAAGTAACATGATCAAAAAGGTCCTGATAGCACCAGGAGCGACATGATCAAAGTGTGACCTGAAGGTCCTTCCTAATTCACAGCACGATCTCTAACTTCTCTCACAGGACTGCTGCAGATGTATTTGACAACTGTTTAATACATGTAAAACACCCATATACATACTCAAACCAACACACAGGCATGTGTGTAAACACTCGTCTCCACGGGTGCATGAAAACTGGAATGCCTGAGAACCTGGGCATTAGAATTGTCAAGAAATTTGGAAGCTGCCAACTCCATTTGTTGAGGAGTAGCTCTAGGAAGGATTCTGAAGCCACATAGGGACCAGGGGAATGACAGGACCTTCCTCAATTAGCCAGATCAAGAGGATGCCAGGTGTTGGCCATTCTGGCCTGACAGATACACTGCCACACAGTGAATGCTCATCTGAAGACCAAGGATTGACTCTAATGATGGTGCCAGGGCTCCAAGAACTGGTCAAGGAAGTGTTGGGGAACAGAGTGGTCTTGCCAGCTCTCCTGAAGCCAGGCACATAAGCAGCTACTTGCTTCACCCATACATGAGGCCAAGTGCTAGGCATTACTTCAGCTGAAAGAATAAGAACAGCTTGATTTTATCTACAGATAGCTAATTGCAGATGTTCATAAAGAACAAACATGATTTTTTTTTTTTTGAGACAGGGTCTCGCTCTTTCACCCAGGCTGAAGTACAGTGGCGTGTTCACAGCTCACTGCAGCCTCAACCTCCCAAGCTCGAGTCATCCTCCTGCCTCAGCCTCCCAAGTGGTTGGGACTACAGGTATGTGCCACCATACCTGGCTAATTTTTGTATATTTTAGTAGAGACAGGTTTTTGCCATGTTGCCTAGGGTGGTCTCAAGCCCATTGGATCAAGTAATCCTCCCAAAGTGCTGGGATTACAGGTGTGAGCCACACCACGCCTGGCTGGGTTTTCTTTTTTTTAAATCAAGGATTCTGTCTATACATCTTACAGGTGTTACAAGTCCAATATCTCAGTTTTAGTTCCTGCTTTGCCACTTACTCTGAGTGACTCCAAGCTACCAATCTCACTTCTCTGGGCCTCAGTTTACTTATCTGTACAGTGGTTGCCTTAACTATATCGCTATGTTGCACTGGAACAATTCTGTGGGTGGGGAGGAAGTAGGAAGGCACCCCACAACTCCACTTCAGCTATGGCACAGACTGGATTTGATCATATGATCTCCTATGAGGAGACATTTCTGCACCTAAAATTAGAAGGAAAAAAAAAGTTGGGGAAAGTGGGAGGTCTCAGAAAGCCCACCTCTGTCCTAGAAAAAAGTGAAATCCATCCAGGGTCTGTTCCCAGGGCTGAGGCAGTGTGCAGAGCAGGTTTAAGCTTAGATTGTTGTTTATGGTTTTCATGCTGATGCCCTCAAACTTCAGAAAAAGCAAGAAGAGGTGTGGTCTGTGTACTGAGTCAGCTTCAAAGTCAGGATTGGCGGGAGGCAGAGTGAGGCTCCAGTTAAGAGGCTGGACTAGACAGGGGCCCTAGACTTAAGCTGTGAAACAAGGAAGTCTCCACCTCTTGTGCTCCTGAGGCTCCAGGCCACCTGCTTCTACACAAATCCTTACCACTCAATTCTGTGGCTGGGGCAAACTGCATTCCCACCGTGTCTTGTAAAGCAGAACCTGCTTACAGGTGCAATGCGTTGCGCATCACGATCAGACGAGCTGGTTTTCTTCGTGAACGGGAGGAAGGTAAGTGATGGGCACTCCTACCATGGTGTGCAGAGGCAGCAGGAAACCACGAGCTGGAGGGCAACTCTTGTGGCCCATTTGGGCTGAGCCCCTGCAGTCAGGGGCAAGAAGCCAGGGACTAGAAAGCCATCCTAATGTGACCTGTTTCCCACTCAGCCAGAGCTCAGCTCCTGGAAATGTGGGGAGGACTCAGTAAAGCCTTGGTGTCGGATGAATCTGGCTTCGCCATTTACTATATAACGTTGTGCACGCCACTTCCCCTCCCTGAGTCTTGGCATCCTCATCTTTGAAATCCACTTCTAGGACTATCGTAAAGATGAAAAGAAAGCTGTCCCTTTCCTTGTTTAGGAAGCCCCCCTTGGAAAGCGCCTGGTGCCAGGCCTGATTCATGGACACACTTTATCTGGTGACACGTCTTGATCCTCAGAATTAGGAGGACAAGAAATGGGACCTTTTTTTTGTTTGTTTATCAGCTTAATTTTTCTGTTGAGTCCTCATTGTACAGAATTGGCTAAAATGTCCTCACAGTCAATTGGAGTCCCCTGCTTTCCCTGGGTTGTAGCTAAGCTCCATTTTGGTGCCTGTATAACAAGGGCAGGGACTCTCCATTGCCAGTTGTCCCAGCATCCTCCCTCCAGTCCTCACCATCCAGCCACGCAGGCCCCTAGTTAACCCTAGTGCCCTCTGCAGGTCCTTCGCTTCCTGAGTCCCTGTCTGTCTCTCAAATGAACCATTCTGCAGCCCCCAAGGCATAGGGCTTTTCTGGGGTCTTGTCACTTCTCCCTCAAGGACCCTCAGCCCCAGGACTTGGTCATTGTCTACCCCCAACCCCAGAGCTTAGTTCAAGAAAGGAGCCTTAAAGTTCTTATCAATGCCCTTCTGACCCACACTGCTGTATGCAGACTCCGTAACCAGCAACCGCCATATGTTCTTCCAAAACTGTCATTCGAGGGTCTGAGTCCTTACTTGCCTGACCCACTGGCCTAGGTTTTGGAAACTCAAAAGCCAGAGGAGGCTCCTTCCTCTACTTTCCACCCCACATCACTTCTGTGCCATGAGCCCAGAGTGAAGTAGCTGCAGTCAGAGCAGGGAATAAGTCAGGGGTTAGAAGAAATGCAAGGACGGTGTGGTAGGGGTGGGAGTCAGTCACACAACAGAAATATCCGGCCGGGCGCAGTGGCTCACGCCTGTAATCCCAGCACTTTGGGAGGCTGAGGAGGGCAGATCACCTGAGGTCAGGAGCTCAAGACCAGTCTGGCCAACGCAGTGAAACCCCGTCTCTACTAAAAATACAAAAATCAGCCGGGCGCAGTGGCAGGCACCTGTAATCCCAGCTACTCGGGAGGCTGAGGCAGGAGAATGGCTTGAACCCGGGAGACGGAGGTTGCAGTGAGCCGAGATCATGCCAACGCACTCCAGCCTGAGGGACAAGAGCGAGACTTCATCTCAAAAAAAAATAAAAATAAAAATAACTCATCCAACCACACTGTCAATCCATGTGCTTAAAGGATTAGCAGTGGGGCTAGGGGCAGGCAGACAACGGCCTCTTCTTCCATTGATTCGGATCCCCTGGAGATCCAGAAAGCAGCTGAATTTTAACATCCCAACTTGGATGCATCTTCCTTGTTTTTTTAATTCTTTGAGATCTACAAAACTTTATGTCTTCCTTCTGGGGAGAAAGGAAGACCCTAACATGGATAGTTCACTGTATCTTCCTTTCTTCCGACGCAACAAAATGACTAGATGTGTTCGCAGGACACCCCTAAAACCTCCCCTTTCCCTTTTTGAGACAGAATCTTGCTCTGTCTCCCAGGCTAGAGTGCAGTGGTGCAATCTCGGCTCATTGCAACCTCCACCTCCTGGGTTCAAGCGATTTTCATGCCTCAGTCTCCTAAGTAGCTGGGATTATAGACATGCACCACCATGCCCGGCCCTTTTTTGTTTTTGGTTTTTTTTTTTTTTTTTGTATTTTTGGTAAGACAAGATTTCGCCATGTTGGTTAGGCTGGTCTTGAACTCCTGGCCTCAAGTAATCCACCTGCCTCAGCCTCCCAAAGTGCTGGGATTATAGGCGTGAGCCACCGCACCAGGCCAAACCTCCACTTTTCAAGGAGTTGGGGATGTTAGTGTCCACCAGGGCCACCTGGGTCCTGAGCTGGGACATCAAGTCTCACCGCTGGCCCCACTGCTATTGAGGGAGTAGCAGGCTCCAGGGCCTCCCCAGGACAGCAGCAATTCTCTGTCTCCTCTTCCTTCCTACCACTCTTCAGACTCCTGCTGCGGCAAATGCATTCCCAACCAGAGGGATCTCAGAGGGGCCAGAATCTCTGCCTACCCAGCTTGCCTCCCTACAGGACCCTTCATTGCGTCCATGCACACACACGTGCACACAAACACATAATGCACACACACACACACAGGCACACACATGCATAAACGCACACACATGCACACACGCACACACATGCACACAATCCAAGTCCCTCCCAGATTTGAAATATTTCAAGACCGAATTGGAAGATTCCACAAAAATAAATAGTGGAGCAAATATGAATAACACCCTCCCAGAGGCATCTTTACACAGCAGTGTTCCCGGCTCACTCATATATCACAGCATTGTTGCCACACTTGCCCTGTGAGTCTTCAGTCCTGTTAACATGTGTGAACGTCACGTGCCCTCAGAGCACCAAAAAAACAGGTGCAGATGAAATCAGGCCTATTATACCCTAATCCCTAAATCAAACAGGTTTTGAAGATGTTCCACGGGGTCACGGATACAAGTCCCATAATCATCTCTCTTCTGTTCCCAACACAGGTGATGGAGAGGAATGTGGACCCAGAAGGGACTCTGCTGACCTTCCTACGAAAGAACTGGACCCTTTTGTCAAAGTCCTGGCTGTGTCTGTGTTTGCCTTAACAGTTAGGCCAGCTGAGAATTACGAGGATGAATCAAATCTCTCCATTCAAATAGTCAGCCCCCTTGGCTCTTCCTCTCTATTTGCTTTTGGCCGTGGTTTTAAGGCTATTAGGTTAATCGGGCTGTTTTGGAGAGGATGAAGTTTCCCCGGAGTTTCCTGTATCGATAGTACGGTGAAATAGAAGCTAAGCTCTTTATTTCAGCACTAACAATTCCCTTACAGGCTTTCCGGAGCCCCACCAGGCTTGTTATGTAATAGAGGCTTGTGTTGCATTTGCCCTGCCCTTTTTTGAAACCAAATTCTCCAGATTCAGTGAGAACCTGTATCACAGGGAAAGATTTCCTTTCCCTACATGTGTTTTCTTACCCTAGCTTTTCCCTGCCATTTCATATTCTGGAATGTAGATCCTCTTAATAGCAAACATATTTTAATTGGCAAATTAAAATATGGATCTTTCAGTTCTCTGAGAACCAAAAATAAACAAATGACAGAAATTACTAATTGATGAAATCGGCTTCTGGACAAGTTTTGTTTAAAAGCCCAAGGTTTTTAATTGGTTGTTGATGTTTAGAAATTGGAAAATTTCATATTTTTTAAAATCAAGATTTTTCAGCTTCTCTTGGAAAATGGGGAGATAGCCATCCCTGCATGGCAACATGCTTCTCCCTCTTTGTGAGAAAACAGGCAGGGAGAGGTTAATACGCCAAGTGTCAAACTAAGACCGGAAGGAAGTGAACGGCTTCTCAGACCTGCACTCACCCCGCCAAAAGACCTTCCTCAGAAGTGACCCCCTAGGGAGCAGCTATACTGAAAGCAAATGTTCTCCTTGGCATCTTTTCCTTGACTGCGCCCCTTCCAGTACGCCTCACAGGAACCAAGTACGCCTGTGGAAGAGGAGGCTGCGGCGCCTGCACCGTGATGGTGTCCAAGCATGACCCCGTGTCCAGGAAGATAAGGTATCCCAGCCCAGAAGCCAGGACAGTACTTTGTGGCTTGCTCGTGTTCTTAGCTCACAACTTTAAGAAAGGTTCTTAGATTCTTGCTGTGTACGGATCTTAGACTGCTCTAAATAATCCAATAAAAGCTGTGAGCCGTCTACTCAGATAACACTTAAACTAACTACATTTTACACACCATTTCAGGGAGATCTCCCAAGGCCCATCTATGCACCCCAGGTTAAGAAACCCCAATGTAGGTCAGCCATTGATTTTACAGATGAAGAAATTGAGACTCAAAGAGATGAAGTGACTTGTTCAAAGTCATACAACTAGTAATCTATAGAACAAGGACTGGAACTCCACACTTTCGGGCTCTGAAGCTGATGCTTTTTCTTTCCCTTTTTTTGAGGTGGAGTCTCACTCTGTCATCCAGGCTGAAGTGCAGTGTTGCTATCTTGGCCCACTCTAACCCCTGCCTCCCAGGGTCAAGTGATCCTCCCACCTCAGCCTCCCAGTAGCTGGGACCACAGGTGCCTGCCACCACATCCAGCTAATTTTTTGGTATTTTTGGTAGACATAGGGTTTCACCATATTGCCCAGGCTAGTCTCGAACTCCTGATCTCAAGCAATCTGCCTGCTCAGCTTCCCAAAGTGTTGGGATTACAGGCATGAGCCACCACCACCAGCAGCTAATGCCCTTTCTACAGTTGGGCTGGACCAGCACTACAAAGCAAGGACCTGGGCCAAGATTTCATCTCTTAAGGACCAGATTCTAGAAGTTGGGGTTCTCCCAAGTCCATTGGCCCAACAAATCAAGAGATGGCTTCAGAACACAGGTTATCCTACACTGTTGAATGACCTTATCCAGAGAGTTTTAAATTAGGAAGCAAAAAATTCCCAAATGTGTCCATATAGATAAAACCTTTTGCTTGTTATGAAGTCAATGCCCCAATGAATACTATTGAAGTCCAGCCACACTCCTAGTGACACAAGTTCATTCCCTTACTCCCGGGTGGGTCTGTTCTGGGCTTGGAAAGTGTTTCTGAAGTTCAGAATGCCCAGATTCACCTTAAGGATCCCTATTCCTACAGACAGCAGAGTCAGCAGAGAGGACTGTAAATTCTTCCTCCCCAGTTCCCCATCCCCTCCGCTCCATGATGGGATTTGGAGGTTTTCCACTGTTCTTCCTGGTGCCAGGCTTCCCCATGAGGCAGGACTGTGTTACTCCCCTTGACTCTCCTTGTGTTTCTTATACAAAGACACTTCTCTGTCACTGCATGCCTGATGCCCATCTGCTCTCTGTATGGAGCTGCTGTCACCACCGTGGAAGGTGTTGGAAGCATCAAAACCAGGCTTCACCCTGTACAGGTAAGAACACATCCTCATTTTCTCACTTCTTAACTTTATCTTTTTGCCAAATGCTGTGTTGGCTGTACTGCCTGAGGCTTCTAGGTTGTGATCAGATAAGCAGAAGCTTTGGATGCCTATTGACCAGGGTAATAACATTTGTTAAGTGATTTAAAAGAAAACTGAAAACTCCATCCACATTTGATTAATCATCTTTTTTTTTCACTTTTTCTGCTTGAATGAGAAGCGGAATTATTGAAATATTGATTAATGGTCCGGAATAGGTACTATACAAAGAATATTACACATAGAATAAAATGTCTCTGAGGCTAACAGAATAAAATTTAGGATTATTTCCTGTGGTGCAGAGATCTTAGGAGTAAAATTAGAATTGGGGTAAGAGGAATCCAAAACTTCACCAGAATATGGCAACAATTGCTTCTCTGAATCTTAACCTGAAGCTGGAACAAAGAGGTTGGATTTAAGAGCAATGTGACATGTGTTGACAGAGAGCACAACGATTCCTCTGACATTGTCACAGAAGCTTGGGAGTCATAGGACCAGATTAACCAACACTGAGTCTTTCTAGACAGGGGGAGCCCAGAGGGCCTCTGGGTTTAACTACATGATCTCCTTGGAGAATGAACTCCAAAGAGATGGGCAAAGACAAACGATCCAGCAGAATGTACCAGAGTCTAGTAGGAGGGCAGAGAGGATGCTCACAGCAAGGTTGATAAACCCAAATCCTAGGATTACGTTACATTCTGCAATCTAGAGCAGGGCTTCCAGATTTGGATACAAACTTTAATGCGCCTAAGACTCACCCAGGAGCTTGTTAAAGATGCAGATTCTGAGTAAAGAGATTTGAAGCAGGAGCCTCAGGTTCCTCATTTCCTGTAAGAGCCCAGGTGGAGTCAATACTGCTAGTCCATGGACGACACTTTAAATGGCAGCGACCCAGGACATGGACCAAAATCTCAGACCTTTGAAAGGAGAGCTCCCTTTGTGCCAACACAGAAGAATTTAAGGAAGAAAGCAAAGTGAGTTCAACAGTCTCCAAGTCAATCAGAAAGAGGTAGCCTCATAGAAATAAGTTGTACAAGATGCAGAGGTAGTCAAGAAAACTATTTTTGAAACTCCCACACACTCAGTTTATACTTATTGATTTCCAGAGGATTCTTTGCGCTCTGATAGTGGCGGATGCGTGCTACTAATTCCCAATTAGAAGGATTTGAGCCCTTGACCTTGGAAAGTGATTATCATAGGACATTGCTTCTGAGCCACTTTCTCCAGGAGCAGCCTAGGGAAAGGAACACGGGCAGAGTCTGATCAAAGGGAAGGGTACCTTTGCTCAGGGAGTGGGTTCTACCATTGCCAGGGAACTGCAGGCTGTGCAGTGTGGTAAGAGTTGCTGGCAGCGAGAAGGCACGGCTGAAACCATTCATGTGTCTTTCCAGGAGCGGATCGCCAAGAGCCACGGCACCCAGTGTGGATTCTGCACCCCTGGGATGGTGATGTCCATGTACACACTGCTCAGGAACCACCCGCAGCCCTCGGAGGAGCAGCTCATGGAAGCCTTGGGAGGTAAGTCTAAACAGAGAAAACCCACCCCACCCCAACCAGGGGCCAAGTGGGAAGTGTGTTTCTGGATAGATCCAGAAACTGCTCCACACTACCCCCAATGTCATCCTAACCCCTCTCAGGCCTCTGCTTCAGTTGGTTCTAAAGTAGCTACAGCACCCAGGTGCAGAGAATGCCAAGCTGCTCCCTGCTTATCAGAGCATGTGCTTGGAATGGCCTGCACAGAACTAGCACAGTGTGCACACTCCACACCACCCACTTAACACCCCATTTTCTATCCAGTGACTTATTTGGCTTCCTTTGTTAAGGGCCTGTATTAGTTTCTCAGGGCTGCCCTAACTCAGTACCACAAACTGCTGGGCTTAAAATAGCAGAAATGGGCTGGGCGCAGTGACTCACACCTGTAATTCCAGCACTTTGGGAGGCCAAGGCAGGCAGATCACCTGAGATCAGGAGTTCAAGACCAGCCTGGCCAACAAGGTGAAACCCCGTCAGCCTGGCCAACACGGGGAAACAAAAATACGCCGGGCATGGTGATGCTTGCGTTAATCCCAGTTACTCAGGAAGCTGAGGCAGGAGGACCGCTCGAACCTGGGAACCTAGAACCTCTCACTCCCACCCCCTAGGCCTTCATCTTTGGAAACCTGAGGCTCTCAAATGTTATTACATGAAACAGCAATAGAACAGAAAGTTCATGCAGTAGAATTACCTGCAGACCTCTGGAATGCAGATTCCTGGGCCCACCCCTAAATGGTTGATTCAGGAGAATTGGAGCAGGGTTAGGAATCTGCATTTTTTTAAAATGCCCCCAGGAGATTCTGATGTAATTATCTAAAAGCAACTGAGGAGCATCACTGACAAACCATCCAAGTCATGATGGTATATCAGGGCCTTAGAAACTGCCTAGGTTTTCTGTTTGAGGATCCCCGCTCTCTTATCTAGTATCTGAAATATAGTTGTCAATAGCTCTACATCGAATTCATAAATTAATAGATGAAGCAAGTGAGCTCGCCAACTAGGCTATCATCTTTAAGGCAAAGAATAAAACTGGAATTGAGGTAGTGGGCAGGATAATATTCCAAGTAGAGGAATAAAGCATTAAACCACTTGGCAGATGTTAAAATGCCCTTTTTAAAAATGCTGGGAACCGCGCTCAGTGCTGCATGCCTGTCGCCCAAGCTACTCAGAAGGCTGAGGTAGGAGGAGACCAGAAGTTTGAATACAGCCTGGACAACATTGTGAGACCCGTTTAAAAAAAAAAAAAAGCTAGATCTATTTAACTTTCAAAAGAAGCCAGTAAATACAAAGCCTACTAACAACCATGCTTCTTCTCTGATTGATTAGGTAATCTATGCCGCTGCACTGGGTATCGGCCAATACTTGAGAGTGGAAGGACTTTCTGCATGGTGAGTAGGTGACTGTGGGGACGCCTTATGCAGCAAGAATGACAATGACAGCTGATCAAGGCCAGGGACAGAGGAATTAAAATTTTTTAGACCATCTCAACAGACTATCAGGGAGACTTAGTGAGTTAGCTCCAACCAACTCAAAAAGTTTTAGCTTTTTGTTGAGGACTGGGGGAACATTGCGACACCTTTGATGTTGTCCAATCAAAACCACAGAGGGAAGCCAAGTCATCCAACCAGCTGTCCAGACATTTTCTGTAACTAGTTCAGCAAGGCATCTGGACAGGCAAGTCAGAGGGCCTCGGCAAACCCAAGGGGACAAAGGATGCAAGGGGGTGGAGTTTGCTTTGGTGAGGCAAGGTCAGTTCCAGAATCCAACCAGTTGAGAAGTTGTGAGCAGACAAGAAGCTGAATATGTAGAGTGGAACCCAAAATTCACTCCAAGTACAAGAGCACAGGGACTTTCCTCTACAAAATGGGGATTCTTCACAAGATCTCGAGAAAATCACGTAAGTCTTGCTTGGCACTTAGTAAGAGTTCCACAAATAGTTACTGCTATTATTGAGGACGTCATTGACATGTGAATAGTGTTTGACAGGGAGACCAGACAGGCACATCTGGTGGTTCTGTGCTGAGGGCAGGATGAATGTGGGAAGTACAGCCCTTAGGCCCAAAAAAGGGGGACCCCATACTTTACAGGGCCCCTCTCTGGTCCTCCTCCAGCGATTTTCGGGAGTTCATGGCACCAAGATGACTTGCCCACCTGAAACTTCACCCCTGTTCTAGATCATTCTCCATGGATGGCCTTGACTCCACTGTTAGACCACACATAAGCCTCTTATCTGAGTCTGTCTAGCCAGCCTGGCAACAGCAGTGTCTGCACGCCTAGGTCAGAGGGTGGCCAAGGAGCAGCTGTTTGTGGAGGGAGTAGACTGAGCTTGGCTGTTCATGCTGCAGTGCTCAGGCCCCTCACAGCACAGAACAGAGCCAGGGTAGAGGAGAAGGCCTGCAGGCACCAGGCTGGGGGCCTTTGTTTGCACTCTTTGCTGAGGCTCCACAAATCGTAGAGGTGGGCCCAGAAGTAGACCAGGAGGTGTGTCCCATGTCCTAGAACCAGGCAGGTCACCTGTGCATGCATTTCCCAGATGTCTACTGCTACATGAGGGAGCCAAAGGTAACACGCTGAGAAGTAAATGAAATAGCTTGTAAGCCCAGCAAATGGCTGGTGCAGAGTGAAAAAGCACTTGTGAAATACAAACGAAAAAGGTTAAAGGAAGCATCTTTGCCTGTGGATACAGATGTTATTATCCACTTTCCAAGCACACGGACTCTGGGGATAAAGGCAAAAATGTGGTCAGCCACCCCACCTGGTAGCCAGCATGTCTCACAGGACTTTAGTGGGTAAAGCAACCCAGTCTCAGAGGGAATACACAAGGCTAATATCAAATGGGCCAAGAGATGACTGGCTTTTTCCATTATTGGTTCACGGTGCACCGTGGAAGCTCTCAGAGCTTTGAGTAAGAGAAGTGCTGCTTGCTTGGCCCAGCTGTTTTTGCTTCTTGGATAAAATTGAAGAGATGGCAGCTCAAGACATTTAAGTAGAGACAAAGACCTGAAGTGTCTGGAAGAAAGTATCATGCTAGGAACTTAGGAGAACTTACTCAAGGAAGAAGATATAAGAGGTTAGTTTGGAAAAAATGGGAAGCGAAAGAGCGGGCAAATGGAAACCTGCTTTCAAACTAATTGTCAACTCATCCCCAGACAGCACCATCCACATCCCAAATGTCTGGGAGATCTGGTTTCTAAAATGGCTTTCTTTTTTCCTCTTATAAATTATTATTGCCCTACAAAGCATCTATCAATTAATTTTCCACTAGGAATTAACCTAAAAATTCATATATGTATACAAAGCTGTACGTGTAATGAATAAAAATGTTCATATACTATGTACTATACAAATGTACTAATACAATCCCAAATGTGAAAACATTATCAGTGGAATAGGGTAATGACAGTTTATTTCTTTTACATTTCTCTATATTCTATATTATCATTTTATATTATATATTTTGTATATTACCTATCAAATTATGTATCTTATATACTTTATATGTATTATTCTTTTTTTTTTTTTTTGAGGTGGAGTCTCGCTCTGTCGCCCAGGCTGGAGCGCAGTGGTGCGATCTTGGCTCACTGCAAGCTCCATCCCCCAGGTTCACACCATTCTCCTGCCTCAGCCTCCCGAGTAGCTGGGACTACAGGCGCCCGCCACCTCGCCTGGCTAATTTCTTGTATTTTTAGTAGAGACGGGGTTTCACCGTGTTAGCCAGGATGGTCTCCATCTCCTGACCTCGTGATCTGCCCGCCTCGGCCTCCCAAAGTGCTGGGATTACAGGCGTGAGCCACCGCGCCCTGCCCTTTATATGTATTATTCTTAAAAATAAGCAAAAAAGAAAGACCTTGTGATTATCAGTGTTCCAACAGAAACCACCCACAGTGGTTTAAAAAGTCTGAAGTCTCATTTAAATTGCCAACCTTTCAGGGCACATTCCCATTTACCTACTCAAAAGTTTTTCATCTAAGGCATTTCACCTTCTTAGGAGTCAAATAGCTGTCAACAGAAAGGAACGGGGAAATGCTGCTTGGATTGGGGAGAAAATGACTCTTCCCCACTTGGCAAGAAAAGTGAGGTGAGTCCTTTTGTTTGTTTTGTCCGCTCACTGTGAGTCTTGCTTAATGCCGACCCAGTGTTGAAACTGTGCTTGCTTGTTCTAATGGTCATTCTCTGCTTACAACTGTCCGAAGCACATGTGCAAATAAAGCTCTTTTTCTCTGGGAGTTGCGGACAGTGGTGATCAAAGCCCACACTCCGATTTTCCCCTTCGTAGTCAGAAAGGCTGGGACAACAGGAAGACAAAAACACTCAGATCAGAAACAAAGCACTTCCCCCGACTCTGGATGGGCCACATTCTCAGGTGGAAGTGAATTCTGTACTTGCCCCTGCAGAGCTGTCTTCTGTCATGTCTCCTCCTTTGTAGACAGAGGGCGCTGCAGCCCCAGAAGGCTGAGGAGCCGTCCACAGTCACACACAAGTCAGTGGCCCCCCAGCCAGGAAGTCCAGCCTTAAAGATTCCAGTCTCTGGCTTTGCTGTCTGAGAGATGCTTGTTTCCAGGAAAAAACGGCACTGCCAAATTCTTAAAGATATTACTTAGAGAACTTGAAATATAGGATAAAATACGGAATCAGCTCCCAGTAAGCGAGGAAATCTGAGAGCATAGAGCTGACCATAGACAAACACGTGTGTTTCTATCCTTCACACATATATTTTTCCCATTCTTGGCTCCCACCGTCACCTTAATTGGGTCTGAAGAAAGTGTGCTGTGACACAGCAGAGTGCTGCCCAAGGTAGGGGGTTCACCCCTCAGAGCCGCTTCACAGAGGATCAGTGCCTTGCTGGGGTCAATACATCCTAAAGTCAATTCTCAGTTTTGTGGTCTCGGGAATTTTATTTGGGCAATGACTGGGCTCTAGGGACTACCTGACTCACTTTAACCAAACTCAAAAGACCATGACATTTAAACTGGAATGAGCCCCATATTCATTTATGAAGAGAAACACAATTATAAAGTGGATCTTGCCATCACTGAGTCACAGATCCTTTCCCTGTAGGAAAACACACCAGGAAGCCAAATTACAATGAGAAGGCTGCTTGGTGAGCATGGACACAAAGCAATTGCATAGCCTTAATGGGCAGCGTCAGAGAAGACCCTTCTCTTCCACCAGACTGGACCTGCGTGAGGCCAGGTGTCTGCCCAAGCGGCTCCCCCTTCTCTTTAAGCGATGTTAAGATCTTCCACTTGGGTAGCCGTTAAGTCTTGGCCTGGGATCTGTTTAAGAAAACTTCTCATTTCTCAACGTTCATTTATTAATTTTTTATATTTTAATTTCCCGGCACAAACTTATTTCTAGGTGTTAGATATATACCACATTATTGCCCTCAGGCACTCTCTATACTTCTAATGCCAACTAACGCAAAAACAGATCATTCAGATGTGGCCCTGAAATGCCTAACCTATGGCCCTACTAAGAACTTTATCAAGGAACAATTACAAGTGTTTTTATTTTTTTCTGGAGCCTGGGAAAACCTCAGAGAGATAGAAAAAGAGGGGAAGTGTTGGACAAATGTCAGGTCATTTTACCTATTATCACAATGACCCTTCAAAATATGGGTTATTTTCATTTAATCCTTAGAGAGGTTAAGGATTTTTCCATTGGAAAGGTTAGAGTGCTGACCTCCGAGTGAGTGAACCCTGATCTGTCTACCTTTCATGCCTGCATATTCTCTTCTCCAGCACACCCACGTCCACCTCTGTGCTCCGCAGTTCTCTCTCTGTTTTCCTTACCTCTTCAGGAATGTTCTTCTGGCAAGAATGTTTTCCAAAGCTAAAACAGATCTGATCCAGACAGGATTACAGTTTGGGTAACTTTTCACTGTGCTTTGGTTTCCTACAGGGTAAAATGGAGATAATTTACTTTCTTTATACAATTATTGTGAAGATTAAATAAATTACATGTAAAAGCATTTGGAATGCAAGCACTTAATAAATGTTAACTATTGTTATTAAAGTCAAACTCTGTGTGTGTGTGTGTGTGCGTGTGTGTGTGTGTGTGTGTGTGCTTATGCATGGGCATGTGGGGCACAATGAAGAGGATTTCCCTAATTTATTTAACCTCTCATAGTTTTTCATAGACTGTCTTGGTGTTTTCCAGAATACTCTTTGTAGTATTTCATAGAATACTCTTTTCTTTAGTGTTGCATTAGTGGCAAATCAGTATTTCTCTTAAAATAAGATTCCTATTTTAAATTATTTGATTTGAACTATTTCCCTGTCCAGGGAGAGTAGGAGAGTTATCACTACGTTCATGTTGCCTAATTCCTATAAAGAATTACAAGGCTGTTTCCAATGGAGCTGGGCTGACAGAGCCATCTGTTTCTTCCTTTTATAAAGATTTGCACGAAGTTATTTGCGAAAGAGGAGTTTCAATCCTTGGACCCAACCCAGGAGCTCATATTTCCCCCAGAACTCTTGGTAAGACAAGCTGGATATTTTATGTACTTGTTTAAATATCATTGGTTATAAACTCAGTTTTATAAAGCCTCCATTTTCCTTCCCATGAAATTGTCAAATTGTGAAAATGTTCGATAAGATGAAGATGCCTGCTTCCCTCCCCGCCACTCCCTGCCTGACCCCTGGCACATTCCCTGAAGCCTCCGCTGCGGCTGTTTTGTAAATGATTTCTTCATTTCTCTCATCGTGGAATGTGTCACTAGTGGCTGTCCAGGAGACACAGCACTGCTAAGCTTCTCCTTGGTCTTCTGGCCCATTCCAGCATACTGACCCCAAGGAACACTTCCAGGAGAGGCCCCTACCTTTCAGCCTTCCTCCCATCAGCATGTTTCTTTGCAGAAATGCAGCAGTCCTATTCTATCAAACACCGATTTCTGAAGGGGTTCTAATGTGTTTGTTTATTCATTCAACCAGTACTTATCCATCCAGCAACATGCCAGACACTGTTCTAGGTACTGAATATAGAACAGGGAACAAAACTAACAAAACACCTGCCCTCAAGGAGCTTGTAATCTGGTGAGAGAGGCAGACAATAAGCAAAATAGTAGATAAAAGATATAGTGTGGCCGGGTACAGTGGCTCATACCTGTAATCCCAGCATTTTGGGAGGCCAAGGCAGGCAGATGGTTTAAGCCTAAGAGTTAGAGACCAGCCAGACATGGCGAAACCCAGTCTCTACAAAAAATTAGCCAGCTGTAGTGGCACTCACCTGTCGTCCCAGCTACTTGGGAGGCTGAGGTGGGAAGATTGCTTGCGCCTGGGAGGTCAAGGCTGCTGCAGTGAGCCGAGATCATGCCACTGATCTTCATCCTGGGCAACAGAGTGAGGCCCTGTCCTCCCAAAAAATAATAAATAATTTTTGAAAGGATATAGTCTGTTAGAGATTGAGAAGTATTAAGGAGAAAAAAAATAAAGCAGAGAAAGATAGGATGCATGGAGTTGCAATTTTAGATATCCTGCCCAAAGAAAACTCTGAGAGGATAACATCTGAAGAAAGTCTGGAAGGAAGTGAGGGGGCCAGCCCTCCCAGCTGAAGAGGGAGACGAGCAATCCAGGCGGGGTTGGAACAACCAATGCAAAGGCCCCAAGGGCAGGAGAACACCAGGCCTGATCAGAGGCAGAGCGTGGTCCAGCCTGGCTGGGGCAGAGTGAGCGAGGGGAAGGCCAGGGAGCTGTCAGGGGCAGACCGTGCTGGACTTCATGCTGCTCGGCTTTTACTCTGTGTGGGGTGAGAAACTAACAGGCTGGATAGAGGAGGGGCGTGCTCCAGTTGAAGTGGTAACAGGATCATTCTGGCTGCTGTTTTTGAGAATGGCCTGCAGAGGGGAAGGGAAGGAGCATGAACCTTGTCAGGGGACTAACGGCATCCTGAGAGATGGTGGTGGCTGCGCCAGTCTGCTCGGGTGGAAGGAGTGAGAAGCGAGTAGATTCAGGATGTGTTTTGGAAGAAAAGCCAGTAAGATTTGCTGGTGGATAAGCTGCGAGGGTGGAAGGGAGAGACGCTTGTCAACGCTGACGCCAGGGTTTTGGACAGCTGGGAGCGTGGAATGGCCATTTACGGAGATGGGGAAGACCGCTGGAGGAACAGGGGGTTTTTCCTTCTGGGGGTTTCTCTTTGGGGGCTTGGAAGGGGATTGGATATGAGGAGCTCAGTTTTTGACATATTAATTTTTTATCTTTATAACTCTAAGCCAGTCCAAGAGACATATTAAATTTGAGATGTCTATTACACATCTAAGAGGTAACGTCAAGTACTCATTCAGATATGAACTTGGATTTCAGAGGAAAAAGCCAGGCTGAAGATATTAATTTAGGAGCACTAGTGTAATTACGATTTTTAAAGCCATAAGACTACATTATGCTAAATTAATCCACACTGAATGCTCAATAACAAGTGCCAGCTTATATTGTTACTTGTCCCCAAAAAGCCATCCAATTATGAAAATTCAGGCATTAGCCAATGGGTATAGTGAGTATATTTTTGGGCAAATGCACCCCAGAACCCCTGACATCTCTGTAGAGGAACACATCTCCACCTGAGGCCTTGGATAAGCCAGGAGGACAGGCATGCACACGGGCACACATACTTGTCATTTGCCCTTAGAGGATGGCAGAGAATCCAGAAAAACGAACACTGACCTTCTATGGAGAGAGAGTTACCTGGATCTCTCCTGGGACCCTCAAGGATCTCCTGGAGCTGAAAGTGAAACACCCCGAGGCCCCTCTCGTTCTGGGCAACACCTCACTGGGTAAGTGATTACCCAGTTTTCGTTCCACCCTTAATGCTGGGCTGAACTTTCTGTCCCTTACTCTGTTCTCAGTCTACAGAAACCACTTTTTAGGGATGAAAACTTCATCCTTTATAATAAAGCCAGTGCTCTCCAAAGTTGGATGTGCATATACCCTGGACCCCAGAGGTGTGGGAGGAAAGTTTTAGAGGGTTTTTTGTGGGGGTTTTTTGTTTGTTTGTTTTTTGTTTTTTTTTTTTCTTTTGAGATGGAGTTTCGCTCTTGTCACCTAGGCTGGAGTGCAATAGCACAACCTTGGCTCACTGCAACCTCCGCCTCCCGAGTTCAAGCAAATCTCCTGCCTCAGCCTCCCGAGTAGCTGGGACTACAGGTGCCTGCCACCACACCCAGCTAATTTTTGTGTTTTTAGTAGAGACGGGGTTTCACCATGTTGGCCAGGATGGTCTCAATCTCTTGACCTCATGATCTGCCCACCTGGGCCTCCCAAAGTGCTGGGATTACAAGTGTGAGCCACTGCGCCAGCCTTTTTTGCATTTTTAGTAGAGACAGGGTTTCATCATGTTGGCCAGGCTGGTCGCAAACTTCTGACCTCAGGTGATCCACCAGCCTCGCCTCCCAAAGTGCTGGGATTGCAAGCATGAGCCACCACGCCTGGCCTAGAGGGTTTTTTATCATTTACTTTGTCTTATTCTTTTTTGTTTTTGTTAAATATTGAATGAATATAGTAGAATTTTATAAAATATTTATAGGGATATTAACAATACAGTGCACACTCAGTTACCACCCACATCTACTTTAAGAACACAAACTTCACCAAGAACTTTGAAGACCCCTGTGGGCCCTCTCAAGCCACATCCCCTTTCCTTCCCTTCCTCCTTGAAGGTACTCATTAGCCTGAATATTGTGTTGGTCATTCTCTTCCTTATTTTTATAGTTTTACCACATATATTTGAATCCTTAAACAATATGTTGTTTAGCTTTGCATATTTTTGAACTTCACATAAATGGACTGGAGGGAGAGTCCTGACCTCTGGTCGGAAGTCAGGTTACAAGGTCTCCCACTCCCAATAATAAGAAGAATCCCAGGGTATTATTCTTCTGAAATTCACTTTTTGTTCAACATACTTGACCTGAGATGCATCCATATTGTTGCACGTAGCTGTGCTGTATTCCATCATATGAACATGGAACAATTTGACATCCATTATATTGCCGGAGAACAGCTTGTTTTGGCATTACAAATATTCTTCTATATGTCTCCTGGTAACTATGTGCAGGAGTGTTTTTAAAAGCATCTTGGCCGGATGCGGTGGTTCACGCCTATAATCCCAGCACTTTGGGAGACCAAGATGGGTAGATCACCTGAGGTCAGGAGTTCGAGACCAGCCTGACCAACATGGAGAAACCTCGTCTCTACTGAAAATACAAAATTATCCGGGTGCGGTGGCTCATGCCTGTAATCCCAGATACTTGGGAGGCTGAGGCAGGAGAATCGCTTGAGCCTGCAAGGCAGAGGTTGCAGTGAGCTGAGATCACACCATTACACTCCAGCCTAGGCAACAGAGCAAGACTCTGTCTCAGGAAAAAAAAAAAAAAAAAAAAAAGCATCTTATCCTATTTCCTATTTTTATATGGACATAGTGAGTGCATAAATAAATACAAACATACATAAATTTACTTGGCAGGAGTATATAACCACTGCTTTCACATCTGTACACATTTCCTGTCAATCTCTAATGTATCTGAATCTCTTATAAGAAAATTTCAAGGCCTGGAGCAATGGCTCATGCCTGTAATCCCAACACTTTGGGAGGCCGAGGTGGGCAGATCACCTGAGGTCGGGAGTTTGAGACCAGCCTGGCCAACACGGCAAAACCCCGCCTCCACTTTAAAAAAAGACAATGTTAATGCACAAAAAAAAAAAGCATTTTCTCTTTCCTAATTGTCTCTAAAATAACTGTCCCCTTCCTAACTGTCTCTACGCTTCAGGACCTGCAATGAAATTTCAAGGACATTTTCATCCAGTTTTCCTCTCTCCTGCAAGGATCTCTGAGCTGAGTATGGTGACAAAAACAAGTGATGGTGAGTTCCTGGTGTTTTTAGTAGGATGTCAATGAGGCGATCCCTGCACTAAACTAACACTTGCCAAATAACTCAGAACCTCCTCATCTGTTTGTCTTCTCCTGCATATTTAAAAAATGAAGAATAACTGGAATGAATTTAAATGCATCCCCACCATGAAACTTTACTGTCAAAATCTTTCCGGGGAATAGGAGTATCCAAATAATATCATTTAGGACCTTGCAGCTACCTGCCTATAAAATGCCATGATGCCCCAGGCAATAAATTTGCACTGAGACTTTGATGGGACAATAGCAAGAGAGGGCAGATGCTGTCCATCTGGGATGATGGACACTCCCAATTCAGCACTCTTTTGTTTTGTTTTGTTTCTTGTTTTTTGTTTTTGAGACAGAGTCTCTCTCTGTTGCCCAGGCTGGGGTGCAGTGGCGCTATCTCGACTCACTGCAACCTCCACCTCCCGGGTTCACGCCACTCTCCTATCTCAGCCTTCTGAGCAGCTGGGATTACAGGCGCCTGCCACCACACCCAGCTAATTTTTGTGTTTTTAGTAGACATGGGGTTTCACCATGTTGGCCAGGCCGGTCTCGGACTCCTGATCTCAGGAGATCCTCCTACCTCAACCTCCCAAAGTGCTGGGATTACAGGCGTGAGCCACCATGCCTGGCCAAGACTCTTTTTGTTACTGCCATTACACCCCTCAGGTCCACCACACAGCCTGTCCAATTAGCTATGTGAGTTGACTGCTCAGTTTGGTCTCTGCAGCCAAAGCAGAGCTAAAACAAACAATGCACCGTCCTTTGGGGCTCTTAAAATTAAAACATGAGTACCCTCTAGTGGCTTGCAGGAAAGTTTCTATGATTCTCGAACTTTTCCTAAGTCCCAGATGAGTGAAGGACACTGGCCGGGGTGGGGTGCACTGGAGCCAGATGTGTTCCCCACCAGCACACCCAGGAAATACATTGTTGCACAGCTGTAATTTTAACTTAAACATTTGTTTAAAGTTTGCATTCTCAACCATATCACCTACATGTTTGGCTCAGTATACATTTGATTTCTCAAAATCGTTAGTATCCAGAAAGTCATTGCATGTTCATCCCATAGACCCATGAACTCTGAAAAGCACGGAGTTCCACTGAAATGCCCTTTCTGAGAATCAAAGTTAAAACTCTTTCACTTGCATTGGAAGAAAGATAGATTTTGTGACCAGAGATGGAATAAAATACGAATAGAACCACAGTAAGTAGAATGTTCTCAGTATAGCCTGGCAGAAGGTGTGTTGTGCCTAGCATGAGGTGAGGTGGTGATGTGTGCAATGGAAGTGGAATTATTTGGCTTCAAACTGTGTTTGAACTCTTATGAGAATTCAGGCAACAGAGCAGACAGGGACACTTCAGTCCCCACTGAGGTTGAGCTGCCCTTTTCCATCTATGTCAAATAAGAGGTGGTGATGCTGGTCGATGTGATGCTTCTGACCTTAATAATAATTATGTCTTTTTGTTTCTGGTTTCTCCCCTCCTAATGAGGCTCTGGGTCTTCTCCTGAGGGAGAAGGAATTATATGACCAAGAAAAAAAAAGCTTGGTTTTCCTAGCACTCCTGCAAAGAGAAGGCAGGCCAGGATGTTCCAGAAGTTAAAGAACAGGCTCCAGTGAAACCTGTGATAAGGAAGCAACAGACCATCACTGATGGGTATGGGATGAAATTCGATCCCCTGTTACAGAGTGCATTTTAGGAGACACTAAAACAGGAACAGGGTGAGAACTCCAGGCTGAGACATTCCAGCGGGCAGGGATAGTTTAGATTTGTTTAGCATAAGGATAACAAGGAGCAGCTCATGGTTCCCTCATCAACTAAATTAGCTGAGATTACTGAGGCAGCGGGGTGTTGCATGAGTATGCTGGCAAGGTGGGGGAGGTGTCATGCCAAGTACATTCTTAATATTGATAAAATACAGCTATGTAGGAGGGTGAAATATTCTCAAAGATTAGTCAACAAGAGATAAATCACAGCCCAACCTGATAAAAACAGACTAACTGCAATTAGAACCAGCCCAGCTAGTAATGTCAAATCACTCTACATTAGCGTTTCATTCTGCAAACCCCAGGGTGTGAAGGATTAATTTTTAAAGGCTGCCTAACTCATCTCCTGGGGGTTTGGGTGACTACTTCTCTTTTGAAGACTGATTTGAACCCTTTCATCCTTACTGAAGAAAAACCCTGAAGCTCATGCTAATATCCTGCCAATCCTCACAACTTATGGCTCCAAAGGTTTTTGAAATTTTGAATTATTTCCTTGCCAGTTAGCAAATAACATTACTTCAATCCTGCTAGATGCTCTCCCATTACTTCCCTGTCCAGGGAAGTAATAGAGATGAGGGAGCCCCCAGCTTCCTCATGCCCAGTAATGCTCGACATAAATGGCTGGGGCAGCTCCTTACATGGGCCAATTGACCAGTGCCCCTCACAAAACTGGTTGTTGAAGATTTTGAGTATCGGGTGCAAAACCTGAAATCAAAGCATTATAGATTTTAGACAATGACCTGAGGAATTGAATGACCTTTGCCTTATTTTAATGCCATCCAATTTATCTCCCTTAATCACAAAGCAACTTTACATAGCTTCACCACAATCAGTCAGGAGGAGATCATGGAAAATTCTAGTAAGGTTTGCCACCTGCGAGTTTTTGCTGTCATTCCTTCTCTCTAGCCTCTATTTCCTTGTGTCTATCAAAAGAAGAGTGTGGACCAGCCCAGGGGATCTCACTCTGGCTGTGTAAAAACACCTTGAGGCCTTTTAAAAAGCTGCAGGGATCCAGGCTGGGTGCAGTGGCTCACGCCTGTAATCTCAGCACTTTGGTAGGCCAAGGCAGGAAGATCACTTGAGGTCAGGAGTTCGACACCAGCCTGGCCAACATGGTGAAACACCGTCTCTGTTAAAAATACAAAAACAGACCAGGCGAGGTGGCTCACACCTGTAATCCCAGCACTTTGGGAGGCCAAGGTGGGGGGCTCACCTGAGGTCGGGAGTTCGAGACCAGCCTGACCAACATGGAGAAACCCTGTCTCTACTAAAAATACAAAATTAGCCGGACATGGTGGTACATGCCTGTAATCCCAGCTACTCAGGAGGCTGAGGCAGGAAAATCGCTTGAACCTGGGAGGTGGAGGTTGTGGTCAGCCAAGATCACGCCATTGCACTCCAGCCTGGGCAACAAGAGCAAAACTCTTGTCTCAAAAAAAAAAAAAAAATACAAAATTAGCCGGGGCCGTGGCAGGTGCCTGTAATCCCAGCTACTTGGGAGGCTGAGGTATGAGAATCACTTGAACCTGGGAGGTGAAGGTTGCAGTGAGCCAAGATTGCACCACTGCACTCCAGCCTGGGCAATAGAGTGAGACTCTGTCTCAAACAAAAAAAAACAAAAGCAGAGATTCTAATTGAATTAATCTGGGAGTGGGGCATCTGTGCTGTTTTTGAGTTCCCAGTGATTCTCTGTGAGCCAATGTGGACACTCACTGCACTGGCCAAACACTGAGGTCCTGGTGCCATGATTATAATTCGGCTGCTCCTCTTATGTCACCAGTAAAAACAAGTTGCTTTCCAGGACTGACAATAGGCGCTGGCTGCAGCCTGGCCCAGATGCAGGACATCTTGGCTGAGAGGATAGCTGAGCTCCCAGAAGAGAAAACACAGACATACCGAGCCCTCCTGAAGCACCTGAGGAGTCTGGCAGGCCAGCAGATCCGGAATATGGCAGTATGTTCCCTGGTTTCAATCACTGGGCACACCGCACCTATTTCTGAACCTCACTGAAATGTTGGGATATGCATTGGCAGAATCAGTATGCAAAAAGGTCTCAGCAGATTGAAGCAACAGGCGCAGTAAATGTTTAAAATTAATAAACATATTTAATAAATATATTTAAGAAAAAACTATAGGCTGGGAGCAGTGGCTTACGCCTCTAATCCCAGCACTTTGGGAGACCAAGGCAGGTGGATCTCTTGAGGTCGGGAGTTTGAGACCAGCCTGGCCAACATGGTGAAACCTGTGTCTACTAAAAATACAAAAAATAGCTGGGCATGGTGGTGCACGAATGTAATTCCAGCTACTCAAGATGCTGAGGTGGGAGGATTGCTTGAACCCAGGAGGTAGAGGTTGCAGTGAGCGGAGATCATGGCACTGCACTCCAGTCTGGGCAATAGAGCAAGACTTTATCTAAAAAAAAAAAAAAAAGAAGAAGAAGAACTATAAGTCAAGCTCAAAAGAGTGGCTAAGCATCCACTAATCACAGGTGAGAAAAGGATGTTATGGTTTTGCTAGTTTCATGATAAGCTTGTCCATGAACTTAGTTTCGTCTTAGCCTGCATTAACAAAAGTAGAGTATCTAAAACAAGGAGGGTAGCCTTCTCTACTCTGGACTGTTCAAACCACAGCTGGAGAAAGATGGTCAGATCTGGGAGGCATATTGAAGATCTGGTTGATTTTGACCTCAAAAGAAAGGAAAAGAGACACAGTTAGGTTTTCAAAACACATATGCTCCTTCCCCTGCATACCCTCAATTGTACAGCAGAAATCTTTGGGATATGGAAAATTAGGGAGGGCACGATTCCTTTAAAACAGCTCTCAAGTGATTCTAAAATGTTCCCTCCCAAGTCAGGAACTCTGACGACGTACACTGGTGAGAAGGTGGCGGGAGAACGAGGGGTTGGAAACCACCCTAAAAAGAGGACTAGGGGTGGGAGAACAGGCAAAGGGAGCATGAGAGCTGCCTTGGACTATGTCTAGACTCCTGAGGTCCGATGTGTTATTAATATGAGCAGAGAGTAGAATAATAACCGACAGATGAGGGTCCAGGGAGCCAGATTTCAGCTCAAGAGAAACAAAAAAAAAAATGTAAAATGGAGCTGCTCATAAAGGAATGGGGATTTCCTGTCCTCACCTGTGTTCCAGCCCAGACCACTGCAACCGGGAGGTCACCATAGATTCCTTCTCTAGGCTGGGAGGAGAATCTTGAGTTCAATGGCCAGTCATTTCCCTCTCAAGTTCTGAAATGCTACAGGCTCCATTAGATCTGAGTGAGGGCTCCCAAAAAAGAGTGAAAGGGCAATTCTCTGTCCAACTGTGTGGATGCCTCAGAACACTGACACAGCCCATGTGAAGTCTGGCCATTTCAGAAGCCCACGAGAGATGAGGCTGTGCACCAAGGCAAGATGGCACCTCTGTGGCCAACACCGTGGCCATCTTCACTGTGGCCAGGGCTGAGTGGGGTGGCTCAGAATAGGCCACTGAGCCTCCCTGCTTGAATCTGAATCCAGGCCTGCTCCTTCCTAGCTGGGCACATTGGTCAAGTTTCATAATTTATCTGTGCTTCAGTGTCTTCATCTGTAAAATAGAGATAACGACACCCACCTCACTGGGCTGTGTGTCAAGGGTTAGACAGCGCATGGAACACACCGGTGTTAGGTAAGTGCTAGGCACCCTTGAGTCCTCTTCCCATCCAAAGAAGCCAGTGGGAGGGGCCCTCCATGACAAGCTGAACCCACGCCCTCTGCAAAAGAGAGAAAGACTGAACTGACTGAGATTCCTCTTGAACCTTTCATGGCCACTAAGAAGACCATTGGCAGGTGCCTTCCGGGTAGAGAAGCTGAGAGATAGAATGGCTGAGCTGTAACTCTCTCCTTAGTCCTTAGGGGGTCATGTGATAAGCCGGCATTGCTGTTCGGACCTGAATCCAGTTCTTGCTGTGAGCAACGCTACCCTCAATCTGATTTCAGCAGGTAAGCTGCCTCCGAACGCTCTGAACAGCACCCGGAGATCTTTTGTCTTTTTTCTTTATTCTTTTACGGAATTGCTTTAAGTCAGAGCCCAAGTCTCTGGTTCTCAATTCACCATGGGGTGCCCAGCTCATGAGGGAAGGTGCACTGATCCAAAAGGCAGCTGGTGTTTCCTTCTGACACCACACACACACAACCTGGGACCACACTCAGGTAGCTCACATGTTCACCCATGTGTCTTGCTTGATCAGTAAACACCAGAGGTGACGTGCAGAGGCTAAGCTGAGAGCGAGGTTGCAGTGTGCACCCTCCCTATGGGCCAAGGGACTGCTCCCTGCTACCCTGTCCTCATCATGGGCTCCCTCCACCCACACACAGTCCGAGGCCCCCACACAGTGCCCTCAAAGTTGTCTCCCCGCCCCGCAGTTGCTGTGTAAGAAGCTACAAGGCTGGTGAGGACACACAGTGGACATCCACACAGGTCATGGTGGGCCCCTGGGAAGGGGTAGGCAGTGATGGATTTTAATTGCTAGCTGAGAGGAATGTTCCCTTGGGGTGGCTGCCCACTAAACCTTCCTTTCATCTCCCCAAGCGCCCAGCACACTCACACTGCCCCCAGCTGCCCCCCCTCTCCCCCGCCAGGTACTAATACCCAGTTGACTGGATGCAACTACATGCCAGGCTGTGCTGGGGTGTTGGTCATTACCATTGGCTGAAGGTCTGCTTTCCCAGCTCAGCTAGAGTCATCTCCACCCGGAGCACAGCCCCAGCTCCAGCGACGGCGGTAGATCAGCTCGCTGGCCCAGCAGCAGGGAGGGGCCAGGCAGAGATCAACCGTGGGAGCCTCCTTCGGGGCACCCTGCCTCCTAACGAGCATACCTCCATTCCAGCCAGCACAGTGCTCACTGTGCCAGGGATCAAACGCATGTCACAGTCCCCAGGCCATGGTTTGACCTCTTCACTGCACTCCTGTGGGCCAGAGGGCACAGCTGTGGTCACCAAGAGGGGGTAACTGGGCTAGAAGGAGGTTTCAGAACTTTTCACTTCGTTTTTAAAGGTGTACGTGTCTGTCTCAAGAGCTGACAACAGCAGGAAGAACAAAAGGCAAAGTCAGTGGCTTGAACTGAATTGAATAGTTAAAAGTGAAAACAAACTGTGTGTTGGCTTCAAGTTGTTGCCTTAACAAGGGTTCGTAAGTGACCACAAGCTCTGAACAGGTTCTGTGTAGTTAACCACAGGCCCAGTGAGCTTTCCAGGCAGAAGAGACCCCAGTTCACATAGCACATATGCTGATGAGAGAATAGTAATGTCACGACGGTGCCACCACCTGGGACCCCATGATGGGACCCTGTGACTTTGCCGTGGACTCAGACCTCAGCCTTGCTCTCTGTAGAGGAAGCTGGCCTTTCCTTCTCCACTGCTGACATTTAAAAGAATAGAATAATCTTGCTCTCCTTGTTGTGACTGTGCAGAAACATCATTCTCTTCCACAGAAGGTACGCGGCAGATTCCTCTAAATGAACATTTTCTTGCTGGGTTGGCAAGTGCAGACCTTAAGCCGGAGGAAATTTTGGAATCTGTGCATATCCCGCACTCTCAAAAGGTCAGAATTCCGCTGGTTGCTTTTGAGGGTGGTTTTTCCTTTTTCATAACTGAGTCCAGTCATCTTTAGAAATCTAAAAACAGATGGAAAGAAAATAACTCTGCCCTGCAAACCTGTTTCCTGTCCAACTGCGGATTGGGCCAGCACCAAGGCCCTCCGACAGCCAAGAGCAGGCAGCTCCGGGTGTGGATGTGGGGCTGTTGCTCTAGCTGCAGGGCGGAGCCTGCTGAGGGCCTGTGGTCACACCACCACGCCCCTCATGGCCACCAGTTCAAGCTCTCGGGCTGTGGAATGGAGCATCTCTAACTGACCCACAGCGAGATGGGGGCTAGGGCTCGCTGTCCCACACCCCACTCTAGCCAATAGTTCATGGGCGCAGGAGGGCCTCTAGATGTTTGCTAACTCAGAATCCCTGCGGCTGATGTGGCCACCCAGCCAGCTATGGAGTTGACCTTCTGTCCTCACTGCCTGCTCCCTGTGCCTCTGCCAAAGCTGTACCTGAAACCAAGAGGATAGTCTTCCCAGAGAGAGGCAATGCAACACACACCCACACACACCCTAGCTCAGCCCCTGAAGTCCTGGAGAGGAGCAGCCAAGACTCTGGGGCACCAGGATGATGAGGATGGCCCACTCCCCATCTGGGACCTTCTGCTACAGTAGCAGTAGTGTTCTTCTACAGGAGCATTGGTCGTTACCACTGGCTGAAGGTCTCTGCTTTCCCAGCTCAGCCAGGGCCATCTCCACCTGGAGCACAGCCCGGCTCCAGCCAGGGCAATAGACCAGCTCGCCAGCCCAACAGCAGGGAGGGACCAGGCAGAGATCAATAGTGGGGGGCTCCTTTGGGGCACCCCTGCCTCCAACAACCATGCCTACATTCCAACCAGCACAGCTCTGACTGTGCCAGGTGTCTTGTTAGATTGTGTCTGTGTGATTAATTAGTAGCTCCAAAAGCCGGGGGACAGCCTGGTTATGGAGGGAGTCATAAGTTATGCTTTCAGCCATGTGTGATCTGCATTAGTTTTTCCTTTGGAATGGAAACTTCAAAACGTGTTCCCATTTAAATTCATGAAAAGGCAGCAGACGGAAAAATAAGCCCACTCAAACATGTGCACCCTTGGTGGCAGCACAGACGGAAATGCACAAAGGGGCACAGGCCATCTTCGTGGACCCCACCTCAGCTCACCAAAGGTCATGGCGCCAAGGGGTCAGCTGGGGCAGCCATCACCTCTTGACTCTTCCTCCTGACACAAGATTCCCTAGCCACTGTTGGAAAGCTTTGCTTGGCTCCCTTTTGTGCTTTCCAAGTGGAAAAGTGAACATTTCTACAAGCCAAGCAATGTGGTGGGTCTCCTTTGTACTTTTAGCAAATCACCTTTAAAAGCCCCTGCATTCGGAGGGCTCCTCCACCCTCATGGGGAAAAGGCATCTGAAAACTGGTGGGAATGGCCCCTCGCAATGCCAGCACATGGATGGGTGTCCAGGAGTAAGTTCCCTCAGCATCCCGTGCAAAGGTATCCTGGCCTCTGAGGGAGAGTATGCGGTGATCCCTGTTCCTTGAGGGTGTCCAAGGCCTTGAGAATGGGACTTGGGGAGGACGCTATTCTCACTTTGAACGAGAAGGCAGCCAAGGTGTCCTCGAATTGTGCCAACTGTCTTTGGTGTCTTGTTAGATTGTGTCTAAGTGATTAATTAGTGGCAACAAGACGCATAAACCACGTTCTTAGTTTTGACATATCAGATAACCCCAAATGGTTTTTGTCTCCACAGTGGGAATTTGTGTCCGCCTTCCGACAGGCTCAGTGCCAGCAGAACGCCTTGCCCCACGTGAATGCCGGCATGCGAGTCCTTCTCAAAGAAGGCACAGACAGCATTGAGGACCTGAGCATCGCCTATGGAGGGGTGGGGGCTGCCACCATCAGTGCACACAGATCCTGCCAGCAGCTACTCGGGAGGTAAGCCAAGAGCCCGCACCCTGAGGGGGAAGCTTGCTGTTAAATAAAACAAGTGGAGATCTGTCTCTGGCAAGCATCAGTAAAGCCCTGGGAAGATGGAAACTCTTACATGAAAATCACTGCTTGTTCTTTCTGTCATTTTACTGAATGAATTAAACCTTATTTGACTTTGATTAATTGGATGCCACTCTTTGGATGAGGTATACAACAAAAATGACCTGGCCTGAATTCAGCCAGCAGGTGATTTTTTCCCATCTGCGCCCATTCTCTTATACAGATCAACAGCCTAGCCGTCCTGGTGCCATAGATCATGCCTATAATCCCAGCAATGTGGGAGGGCAAGGCAGGAGGATTGCTTGAGCTTAGGAGTTCAAAACTAGCCAGGGCAACAAAACGAGACCCCATCTCTACTATATATATGTATTTTTTTTTTAATTAGCTGGGCATGGTGGCATGCACCTGTAGTCCCAACTCCTCAGAAGGCTGAGACAAGAGGATCACTTGAGCCCTGGAGGTTGAGGCTGCAGTGAGTAGCAATCATGCCACTACACTCCAACCTAGGTGACAGAGCAAGACTGTGTTTCAAAAAAAAAAAAAAAAAGTCTAGCAAACCCACACTGGGCAGCGTCCAAGCAGCACCTAAGGCTCCCACCATTACACGCACTTTCTTCCTCAGCGAAGTCAGTCTCCAAGTCTGAGTCCTGTTCAGTTCACAATGGAATTGGCCCTAGTGGTCTGTTTTGTTGTTGTTTTTGAGATGAAGTCTCACTCTGGCGCCCAGGCTAGAGTGCACTCGTGCAATCTCAGCTTCACTGCAACCTCCGCCTCCTGGATTCAAGTGATTTTCATGCTCAGCCTCCCGAGTAGCTGGAATTACAGGTGTGCACCACCACACCCAGCTAATTTTTGTGTTTTTAGTAGAGATGGGGTTTCACCATGTTGCCCAGTCTGGTCCCAAACTACTGGGCTCAAACAATCCAGCCACCTTGGCCTCCCAAAGTGCTGGGATTCCAGGCATGAGCCTTCTTGCCCAGCCTGCTCTGCTTATTTAATACTTGGTTCTAGCATGTCCGGCTCTGGAACGTGCTCATGTTCAAGTTGCAATGGAAGAGGTCCCATTCTCACCCTGCCATGACCCTTGGGCCACTCGATGCAGCCTCCCCAGGCCTTGGTTTCCCTAAGCAGCTTGATTAGGTGATTTCTGAGTTTCCAGAGGTAACTCTGGGGTCTCTAAAAGGTCACTATCCCACATCACGCCATGCTAGAAACTGCCCTCTAACCAATTCCTTCCTGCCTCCGACCCTCCTAGGCGCTGGAATGAGTTGATGCTGGATGAGGCTTGCAGGCTGCTTCTGGATGAAGTCTCACTCCCAGGCTCAGCCCCAGGTGGCCGGGTGGAATTCAAGAGGACCCTAGTCGTCAGCTTCCTCTTCAAATTCTACCTAGAGGTTCTGCAGGAACTGAAGAAGCTGGTGAAGCTGTTCTGTGTGCCTGTGGGTGCTCTGGTGTATTCGCTGGCTGGGGCTGCTGAAACAAAGTAGCACAGCCTGCCTGGCCTGAGCAATAGAAACATGTTCCCTCACAGTTCTGGAGGCTGGAAGTCCTCAACCAAGGCGTCAGCAGGCCTGGCTCCCTCTGAGGGCTGTGCAGGGGACTCTGCCCCTGCCTCTCCTCTAGCTCCTCCTGGTTTGCTGGCAATGTTGGGCACTCCTTGGCTTCTAGAAGCATTACCCTGATCTCTGTCTTCACATGAAGTTCTCCTGTGGGTACCTCTGTGTCCAAATTTCCCCTTCCACAAGGACATCAGTCATATGGGATTAGGGCCCATCTTAAGTACCTCATTTTAACTTGATTACCTTTGCAGTAAAGGCCTTGCCTTATTTGGATAAGGCCACATTCTGAAGAACTGGGACTGGAGTGCTGGGAATTCAATACAGATATTTAGAACAGACACAGTTTGACCCATAGCATCTGGCTCTTATGTGTTCCTTGCACCCATAAGCTCACAGCTTTCCCATCACTTTGGCAAACTGTCTTGTGCACAGCCTGTGCCGTTACCTGTCACCTGCGCTGAGTCAGGCCTTGTCAGTTCCCAGCCGGCCCTCCTCCTGGGATCCAGCCCTGAGGGGCTACATGAGGCTCATGATGCCAGACTCTCTGCAGTCCGCAAATGTTGACTGCGTGCCCTGAACACTGAAACACTGTGATGTCCCTGCTGCCAGTGTGCAGCTTTTTTCTTTTAAAATCAACTTCATTGACGTGTAATTTACACATCATAAAATGCACCTATTAAATTCAGCGCATGTTGACAAATGTTTATATCTCCGTAGCTACCACTTCAAATTTTCCAATATCCCAAAAAGTATCCTATGTCCCCTTGTGTCACCATCTTGCCCCTGACCCAGGCAACCACTAATCACTTTGCTGGCACTAGAGATTCATTTTGCCTCTTCTATAATTTTATTATCAACCTAAAACATAAAATAAAATTTTATTTTTCAAAACAACCAAAACTGCCCAGGCATGGTGGCTCACATCTGTAATCCCAGCACTTTGGGAGGCCAAGGCAGGCTTGGGCACAGTAGTTAGAGACCGGTCTGGGCAACCTGGGGAAACCCCATCTTTACAAGAAATGGAAAAATTAGCTGGCCATGGTGGCACATATCTGTAGACTCAGCTACTTGGAGGCTAAGTTGGAAGGAACTCTTGAGCCTGGGAGGTCAAGCCTACAGTGAGCCGTGTTTGTACCACTGCACTCTAGCCTGGGCAACAGAGCAAGAGCCTGTACAAAAAAAAAAAAAAAAAAAAAACAGACCAAAACCTGATGCGTATGCTAATGTTTAAATAGCTTTCCAGATTTTTCTGATTGTAAACTTTTGGAATAGGCTAGGCAAAGCAAAACATATTATCTCTCTCTCTCTTTCTTTCTCTCTCTCCTTCTCTCTCTCTCCACCCCTCCCCTGACCATGATTACAACTCTCACCCTCCCTTGTACTCCCTGTTCCCCAACCACAGCTCACCCCAGTAGCCTAGTGTTCTAAGGTATCTGATTTTCACAGACTCAGATGAAGACCCTCATCAACCACACTCACCAGGATAATCCTTGCTGCCATCTAATTTCTGAACCAAGACACCTGACAAATTTCAGTGACACCCAGAGCAGCGTCCCCACCGCTACCGCTCTCCCGGGAGAGTTGAGTTCCTGAGAAAAGCAATCCGGCTTTGAGTCCTTTTGTGTGCAATGGATGCCTGCTTATTCTGGGATGGCTTATCTAGCCATTTTCCTTGCTTCTCCTCCTGCCTCTGCCCCCGCTCTCTGGCAGGTCTCTCCCTCCTCAGGGTGGCTTGAGGATCAGATTCCAAGCAGTCATTCAGGGTCCTCATTATCTGGAGGGAGGAGGGGAACAAGAAACATTCATAAAACATGAAGCCGGGGCAGGTAGTATGGATCGTGGTTATGCATGCTATGCTGGATACATTAGCCAAGTCAGTTTCACGTAAACCAAAGCCCAGTTTAACCGTAGCTAACCAGCTTATCTTTATTGTTTTGAACCATCTTTCAGGACAGCCGTCATCATTCTGAAGTTTCAGACCAATTCCTAAGTGCTCTCGAAGATTTCCCAGTCACAATACCCCAGGGAGTCCAAACGTACCAGGTCAGTGAGTTTGATTTAACTGAAACCTGCAAACTAGAGCCGTGCTGAGCGAGCAAGCTTTTCAGAGCTCTGATTTCAGGTCTGACGTTCTAGTCGTTGCCAGCGCAATGGCTCTTTGCTTAGTCTGCATCAGGGAGACGCTGGAATCCTGAGGTCAGGCCCAAGCTGCTGCTAGATGAACTCAAGGCTGAACCATCCAGCTAATCTACAGTCTAATCATTATAGTCTCTTCAAAGTGATATTCTTTGGGCATTTGTTTGATATTTTCTCAGAAGAGCAGCCGAGCCGGAAGGTTCAGCCCCTAGCTCTGATTGCAAATGTTTAATCTCCAGTCAACAAACAAGAGCCCTGCAAGTAACTGAACTCACCCTTCCGGCAGGACAGTTTAGACATTATGGATTCTTGCTATAGCACAACCCCTCTCCCACCCCACCTCCACACACATGCGCGCGCGCGCGCACACACACACACACACACACACACACACAGCTTCCCTGAGAGGAGCTCCAGAATAAACACTATCTACACCTCCCTACAGCCTAGTGATGTTTTTATGCCACTCCAAAGGGCAGCCAGGACACCTTATTCGGGATCTGGGGGGACTCCGTTACCATCCCCCAAACCCTGTGCCAGAGGCCCCAGTTAAGTCCATACTTGGGCTTCTGACTTGGATTGTAGCGTCCCACCTTGGCAACTGTATCACTTTAGGCCCCATCATCGTGAAGACAGTACTGCTGGACAGATTGATCACTGGAAAGGTGAGGAGGCAGGACAGCGAGATCCCGGAGAGCACCACCAGGGAAAAGAAGATGCCAGAAGGAGAAGCTGGGGTGCCCCTTCACCTACTTTGCCATTTATTGCCACATAACTGAAATGACAATTCACTGTTCTAGTGGCATCATTGATGTGTCACACTCATCATCTGGCCCACTCCAGTGTTTGTCACCCCAGGGTCACCATCCAATTTCTCAATCCTAGCTCAGGAGTGTTGGTGATAGGCCAGGCCACTTCTGACAAGTAAAAGCTTCTGAGGCAACTCTTGTCTTCCTCTGTAGAATGTGGATCCTCACCAGCCTCTCCAAGACCCAGTTGGACGCCCCATCATGCACCTGTCAGCTCTTAAACATGCCACTGGGGAAGCCATGTTTTGTGATGACATTCCCATGGTAGATAAAGAACTTTTCATGGCTTTGGTGACCAGTAGCAGGGCTCATGCAAAAATCATGTAAGTAAACGAAGAGCTTTCAAGAGTCTTTTAAAAGCACACCTGGGATCCCCTCAGAGGAATGTGCCCATGCTCCTGCCATGTCCTAAACCTAAAGAACCTAAAATGGAAAGAATAAAGAAAAGGTTGCCAGCTCCAGGAGGAAGGGAGAACATCTAGAAATGAGCACCCTAGAGAGAGAATAAAAATCACTGGCCGGGCTCAGTGGCTCACGCCTGTAATCCCAACACTTTGAGAGGCCAAGGCAGGTAGATCACCCGAGGTCAGGAGTTCAAGACTAGCCTGGCCAACATGGTAAAACCCTGTCTCTACTAAAAACCCAAAAATTAGTTGGGCATGGTGTCACGTACCTGCAATCCCAGCTACTTAAGAGGCTGAGACAGAAGAATCACTTGAGCTCGGGAGGCAGAGGTTGCAGTGAGCCAAGAGCAAACTACTGTGCTCCAGCCTGGGTGACAAAGTGAGACTCTGTCTCAAAAAAAAAAAAAAATCACAGTGACAAGCCCTTTGTTTCCCTCCTAATCTCACAAAACCTCAGCTCCCTGCTACAGCCTCAGACATGATTCAAAGGCATAAACCTGATAGAGAGCTGGTATTGAGGTGGTAGTGAAACACCCACTTCATGCCCAAGAATGAATGGCCCCTGTCCCAACCTTCAAGAATGCCCCTTGCCATAGCCACACTGTCCCTTCTCCACCTCCAGTCTCCCAGTAGCTAAAGTGTTATCTCCTGGCCCAGTGGGAGTCTCTTGGACCCTACTCCTTGGCAGGTCTGTTCTGATTGGTCAGGAACTAAGATGGATTTGTTGTCATATATTCCGATTTTCAACCATGCTCTATCCCTCCCTCACATTTGGGGCCCTCAAAGCTTGCTGATTTCTACTTCCTCTTTTTTTAATTTAGAGAGAGTCTGGCTCTGTCATCCAGATTGGAGGGCAGAGGCACCATCATAGCTCACTGCAGCCTTGAACTCCTGGGCTCAAGCCACCCTCCCACCTCAGCCTCCTGAGTAGCTGGGACTACTGGCATGTGCCACCGCCACACCTGGCTAATTTTTAAACAATTTTTTGTTGAGACAGAGTCTTGCTGTGTTGCCCAGGCTGGTCTCAAATTCCTGGCATCAAGCAATCTCTCCCTTCTCGGTCACCCAAAGTGCTAGGATTACAGGCATCTGCCACCCTGCCCAGAGTGATGTCTACCTCTTAAATATCTCTTTGTTTAGATCAATTGATGTGTCCAAGGCCCTTGAACTACCGGAAGTGGTTGATGTGATAACAGCTGAAGATATTCCAGGCACCAATGGCGCTGAAGGTGACAAACTGCTGGCTGTAGAGGAGGTACGTCCAGGACATGCTCTCCTAGATGATTCTGTGTAGACAGTCACCAAGGTACCCCTCCTGCCAGCTGTCCAGCTCCCAGCTCTTCCTGCCTTTGGGAGGTGGAAGCACCGAGCCTTCTGGCACCTCTCTACCCTGCCTTTATTCAGCCCTACTAGTCTGGAAATAACATAGTAAAAGGAAATGTATTGCAGAAAAGCAACAACTCCTAGCTCTGCCACTGCGTGCTCTTGAGTCCATATGAATTTTTAGGGACACAAGTGAGTCCACAACAGGAGCCACATTATACAAAAACTTTGTTTACCTTTAAACTCTAAAATATCATGAAGGCAACACATGCCAACCAAGCTGGACAGAAGACATGGTAGATTCAAGTTACGGCCAACCTCACATCTACTCTGAGACTCACATTCACTGAGTTACATGGCCAATGGAACTGTCTATATTATTTAAATTATTTTTTCTTTAAAAATATTTTTTAGCCAAGTGTGGTGGCTCACACCTGTAATCCCAGCACTTTGGGAGGCTGAGGAGGATGGATCACTTGAGTCCACGATTTTGAGACCAGCCTGGCCAACATGATGAAACCCCATCTCTACTAAAAACACAAAAATTAGCCGGAAGTGGTGGCACATACCTGTAATCCCAGCTACTCAGGAGGATGAGGCAAGAGAATAGAGAGGCAGAGGCTGCCGTGAGCCAAGATGGCACCACTGCACTCCAGCCTGGGCAACAGAACAAGACTCTGTCTCAAAAAATATATATATATTTAATTTTTAGCCAAGCAGATGTAGTCAAATGTGACTCCAATGTGGCTACTGTTGCTAAGTGGGGACATCTAAGACACTAGTCACTGCTAAGGTTGAGCTAAGCCTATTCCCACCCAGAATTCTGTATCTGCTTCAGGTGTGTACTTTCCACAGGTAATCTGTGTGGGCCAGATCATCTGTGCTGTGGTTGCTGAGACAGATGTACAGGCAAAACGAGCAACTGAAAAGATAGAGATTACCTATGAAGATCTGGAACCTGTAATCTTCACCATCAAGGTAAACAGGGCTGGCCAGTCTCTCCCTAAGGTTGTAGAATTAAAAATACCTTTGTAAAAATCTTAATGAAGGATCTAATTTTTTTTTTCTTGCCACTGGTTTGCTCTGGAAAAATCAACTTTCTTTGGAAAACATTACTTGTACAAGCTGAAATTATCTTTGGTTCCAAGGAATGGAAAAAACAGAAGTTTCTCACTTTCAAAAAGTCTAGAAGTGGGCAGCCCAGGTCTTATAAGGCGTTCTGTGTGTTTAGGATCCAGCCTTCTCATATCTAGTCACTCCATCATGTATTGCTTCCTGGAAGGCACATTTGGTCCACAATAGCCACGGAAACTCTAGCCATTACATCCACATTCCAGACAGCTGAGAGAATCAGGTGATGAAGAAGGGTGTGCCCCCTCCCTTTAAGGACACTTCCAGTCCTTAAAAGGAGGCATGTACGTGGCACATGCCTTCCTCCATCTCTTTGTTTGGAACCTGGTCGCGTGCCACACTTAACTGTAAGGGGAGCTGGGAAATGTGGATTTTGTTCCAGGTTGCCAGAGAACCACTACAGATCGGAGACTCTATGACTTGAGGAGGAAGATGAGGATGCGTACTGGGAACAGTAATGTTTTGAAGGTGGAGCCCAAATGCAATGGAACATTCATGGTGGAATTCCACAGAAACTTCACTCTCGTTTCTGAGTCTAGATAATGATATTCAAATGGTATTTCAGGGAAGATAATGGAGTGAGGACAGACAGTTCAGGTGTGGACTGGGGTTTGCAGGTTCTGACTCAGTGAGGGACAGGTTCAGAGTCATTGACTTGAGAAAAGCTTACTTGTTTGTGTGCTTGTGACAGAACATCAAATGTGTCCAGAGGCTTTTGTGAACCATTGGGACATTTTAAAACGTAACTAAACAGTATAAATTGCTCAATATTTAAAGTGTTTTAAAAAAAAAAGTTTCTTGATCTTCCTAAACCAAATCAACTTTGTTCCAAATTCCCATTTGCCAAGTTTGCAAGAAATCCAGGCCATTTTTCTTGGGTCATTCCTCTTCCTTGGGTTGAATGAGGATCCTAATAAGGGTTTTTAAAATTTCACTTCTAACCCCACTTTCCTCAAGGGGGAAATGGCACCCAGAGGACACACCCATGAACTATTCTAGAATTCAGAATGGGTAGGGATTTAGAGTTCCCTCGGATTAGGACTGTCCAGAGTCAGCAAAAAGAATCCTCCACAAGTCATAAAATTGTCATATGTAATACCAATAGTGCTTCATCCATCTATTCATTTATTTATATGACTTTATAGATCAGAGGCAACATAGGGTCATGGTTACAAACACAGTTCCTAGAACCAAACTGCCAGATTTGAATAGTGGCTGTACCACTTACTAGCTATGTGACCTTAAGCAAGTTATTTAACCTCTCTGTGCCATGGTTTCCTCATCTATAAAATGGAGGTAGTAATAATGCATATCTCATTAGTTTGTCATAAAATTAAATGAGTTAATGGGTGTAAAGCACTTAGAACAGTACCTGGCACATGGTTAGCACTCACCCAATACAGCCTATGTTATAACAAGATTATACTGTCTTGGCTGGGCACAGTGGCTCATGCCTGTAATCCCAGCACCTTGGGAGGCCGAGGCAGGCAGATCACTTGAGGTCAGGAGTTCGAGATCAGCCTGGCCAACATGGTGAAACCCCATCTCTACTAAAAATACAAAAATTAGCCAGGTGTGGTGATGCATGCCTGTAATCCCAGCTACTTGGGAGGCCGAGGCAGGAGAATCGCTTGAGCCCAAGAGGCAGAGTTGCTGTGAGCCAAGATCACGCCACTGCACTCCAGCCCGGGTGAAAGAGCAAAACTCCATCTCAAAAAAAAAAAAAAATTATACTGTCTTATGACACATTTACAGTATGGCAATAAACATACTTTCACATGTACCAGGATAGCTTCTGAGATCTTAGTATAACAGAAAATGAAAAAAATCAGCTATATTGTTCATTGTCTGCTGCTTTGAAAAAATCAAGTGTTCATCATTAGATAAAATGTTTCTAAAAACTTAGCCTGGGCTTGAACACTTCCTTTATCACTTATTTACAATATGACTTTGAGAAAGTTCTTTTAACCTCTCTAAGCCCAGTTTCCTCATCTCGGAAACTGAGATCATAACAGAATGAATGTAAGGATACATGTACATACACTGTTATTGCACAGTGCTTAGCACAAAGCAAGCTCTCCATCAATATTAGCTGCTCCCAGGAGGATCATCAGCAAGAAAGGCTATGGCATCCGAGGCCATCAGTCTAGGAAGGCAGGAGACAGGTGTCATTCAGAAGTATGGAAAAATACCTAGGTTCTAAAGGCTGAACAAGGATCCGCTGTCAGTAGGTCATTAAAGAATCAGTCTTTATTTGTAAGTCAGTTCATGTAATTGTCAGGGGAAAAAAAAAACACACACACATAGAACAAAGAGCTAGAAAAACCCTTATGAGATGATGCCAAATACTCAAAGAAAGGAACCAACCTCCTATTAGATTGGTGCAAAAGCAATTGCAAACTTTTATAGCAAAAACTGCAATTACTTTTGCACCAACCTAATACAATGTATACTGGGCTTTCCTGCCCCAGAGATGTGTACTAACTTGTGTCTTCCCCCTCAAGACAGCCTCAGTATTTTTCAGATTCCTGAGTGAGAGGTTCTTGTATCTGAGCTGCCTAAGTAATCTAACACAAGTGTTTTTCTTCAAGAAAGAGGTAAAAGAAAAAAAAAAAACAGGCAGATTCCGGAACCTCACCTATCATGCATTTGACTTATCTCATGTTCCCTGAAGAGTCACATTTACATAAGAAATTAGTATTTATCGTCTGGGATCATCATAGTGTCCCCAGCCCTCGGTTCTGAACGTAACTTGCTTCTGAAGGTTTCGCTAATCCTTCTTGCTGGTTTTCTCTGCAAATCCAGAAGACCTTTCCCCGGACTTCTCATCTCTGCAGTGAGCCTACTGCTCTAATACTCCCTTGCTTGTTTGACACCTTCCATCTGCCCCGGGAGACAGTGATTTTCCAGAGCATGCTGGTTTTTAAGAAAAAACTACCAGTGGAAGGAAAAGTCGGAAGGACTGGCTTTTGTGCTTTTTTTTTTTTCTGCCATGTAGGATGCCATAAAACACAATTCATTCCTGTGCCCTGAAAAAAAACTTGAACAAGGAAATGTTGAGGAGGCCTTTGAAAAAGTCGACCAAATTATTGAAGGTAAGCTCCCGGGGATAGTTAATAGACTCTGCCTGATTCTATTCTGAAGCAGGCATCAAAAGCGTATGATTTCCCCTCAGAAAGTCCAGCCTCTAAAGTCTTGGTGCTTTGCCAAATTTCTCTTACGCCTCTTCCTTTCAAATTGTGTGTGTGTGTGCGCACATGCACGCGCGGTTTTGGGGTTGAGGGGTAGGAAGCAATAGAATAAATAAAAGAAAATCTCTAAGATTTTGGTTTGGGCAGAGTAAGGAACAAACTTGGCACTTTTAATTTGTTATCCAGAACTGTAGTCTCTGAAACACATTGCTACAGGACAAATGCCTGGGTCCTTGTCAGGATAAATCCAGGCCACCCAGGCAGGTGACGGTGGCTCACACCTGCAATCCCAGCACTATGGGAGGCCGAGGCAGGTGGATCACCTGAGGTCAGGAGTGCGAGACCAACCTGGCCAACATGGTGAAACCCCATCTTTACTAAAAATACAAAAATTAACCAGGCGTGGTGGCAGGCGCTGTAATCCCAGCTACTTGGGAGGCTGAGGCAGGAGAATTGCTTGGGCCTGGGAGGCAGAAGTTGCAGTGGGCCGAGATCACACCACTGCACTCCAGCTTGGGCAACAGAGCGAGACTCCATCTCAAAAAAAAAAAAAAAATCCAGGTCAGCCAGTCCACATCTTACTGGCTTTTGAATTCTCCAAGACGGTGGCTTCCCACCAGCACACACCTTAGGAGTTGCTCTGTGCTTATGCTTAACAGGAGAGGTCCATGTTGGAGGACAGGAACATTTTTACATGGAAACGCAAAGAGTGCTTGTTATTCCAAAGACAGAGGACAAAGAACTGGACATTTACGTGTCCACACAGGACCCAGCCCACGTGCAGGTGAAGTCCAGGATAACGCCCACATCTCCACCTTCCTAATTCCATGATGGCAGTCGATCCTAGAGCCTCACAGTTGCTGGCCATTTTACCTGCAAAAACCTGGAATCCAAGCATTAGACATCAGACATCAATAATGCAGCCAAGACCTCAGAACCTTTTGTTTTGTTTTTGGTCTTTTCAAGTAAATAAAAAAATAGTCACAGTAACGTTAGGTTTCAAGAGTATGTTCACTTGCATCACGCTCAGATGAACTCTGTGATGAGATGACACCACTCAATTATTTCTGTACTTGATTTTTCTCTAAAATAATCATCACAGATAACCTTTGGAGTCAACACATCACTTTATAGTACATTTTCATTTCCCCAGTCACAAAGCGCTCTAGGTTTAGCTGCAAACACATCATCTCCTTGCTAGGTTGTCAGGAGTTCACCGGCTTTCACCTCCTTGGGACTTTAGGTCTAAGCATTTGACTGGGAACCCAGCTTCTCACAGGAATCCAGGGCTCTGACCTGGGTTTTGCTTCTGGAAAATACCATTTCTCTGCTAGAAGGGCTGCTCTGTGCAGACCAACAGTGTTTACAAACTGAACAGAGCCCTACCAGACAGGTTCAGATTATCTCCATTTTTTTTTAAGCAGTGGTAGACATGAATGAATTCTGCTGTGATGTTGTTTCAAGACACAAAAAGCTTCTTTGGCATTTCACTCATAAACCTTCTTGTTATCTCACTTTTACAGAAAACAGTGTCTTCTACTTTAAACATCCCCATCAACAGGATCACCTGTCATGTAAAACGAGTGGGTGGAGGTTTTGGAGGGAAGGTAGGAAAACCAGCTGTATTCGGGGCGATTGCAGCTGTGGGTGCCATCAAGTAAGTATGGTTGGGGATGCCATTTGATACAGAATGGCATCAAATGCACAAAGCTGAGGGCAAATCAGTGGCTGACAGTCATCCGGGCCGCCGTCATAACCCTGTGTGTGTCCTTGGGAAATTCAGCCTCCTGCCTGTTTCTTTAAAAAAATGTAAATAATCCTACGTACCCTCCAACGCTTTTAGAGTTATTGCAAAAGTCAAATGTACACAGGACTTTGAATAACTAACATGCTGTTGAAAGGAGCAGTGGGACTATTAGCTGAACACCTCCTGAGCTTCAGGGAAAGTGAGCCGTTGAGGGATGGGGCAAGCCACCCTGCCCAAGTGGAGTGTGCTAGGGGAGGCTGCTCCCTGACGCTTCTTTCCTGCTCTCAGACGAGAACAGGGGGAGGTAAGGAAACAAAGACTCTTCATCCTCTGCCTCCCTGCACCTGGGAAGGGCTGCGTCCTCAGAGTCTGCTCAATGGACAGACGACTCATCCTCAAAGACAGCTCCCAGGCTGACCTCAGCGGAAGGCTCACTCCTTTGCTGTTCATGCCTCAGATTTGTGTTTAGTTGGTGCTGCTTTTTCTGTTAATGGTTCATTTTCTGTGGCTAACTATTGTGTCAGAGCCCCAAAGGGCATGCAAAGTTCACAGGCCCTGCTTCATTTGACAACTCCTGTAGTTCAGAGCTAGGTCCTGAAACATTCAGACATACGTCTCAGTCCTCAATGAGAAGCTGGATAAAGCAGGATCTGAATCCCATCTCCAGTTCTTTCCATAATTAACTCCTCTCCATTCACACCCACTGAGGACTCAGCACAAGATAATCAGTTCACTGAATTCCCCCCAGGCGTTGTGCCTTTAAGACTTCTCAAACACGACTGCAAGTTAGAATCATCTGGGCAGCATTTAAATCCCAGTGCCTAGGCTGCCCCATACCGACCCAGGTATCAGTATATTTTAAAACTTCCCCAGTGGTTCCACTGTGCAGCCAAGTGTGGCAACCAGTGCCTTAACATTCAACTCTACCTTGGTACACAAGGGCCGTGCATTAAATGATCCTCAGAGTAATGTTCCCAAACCTAATAGTAAGTAAGAGTTGCCTGATGTCATAGAAATTCCTGCCTTAGCTGGGCATGGTGGCTCATGCCTATAATCCCAGCACTTTGGGAGGCTGAGACAGGAAAATCACTTGAGCCCAGAAGTTCAAGACAAGCCCGGGAAACATAGTGAAATTCCTGTCTCTACAAAGATTTAAAATAAAATAAAATAAAATAAAATAAAATAAAATAAAATAAAAATAGCTGAGCACAGTAGCACGTGCCTGTGGTCCCAGCTACTCTGGAGGCTAAGGCAGGAGGATTGCTTGAGCCCAGGAGGTCAGGTTGCAGTGAGCTGTGTTCATACCCCTGCACTCCAGCCTGAGTGGCAGAGCAAGACCCTGTCTCAAAAAAGAAAGTTCTGCCTCCCCATCCCAGCACCACTGAATCAGAATTAGCAGGGGATGGACCTGGAAACTGCATTTCTCTGATGTTCCAGATTGTCCTCACAATTAGGGAAGACCAGGAAACCCTGCACTAGGATAGTGATTTTCAACATTTGCCTGAAGACACCTGAATCAACATCACTGAGAAAAATGCATTCCAAAGCCCCTCCCTGACCCACTGAATCCAAATCCTAGTACAAAGGCCCAGGAATATGCATTTTCACCAGCGTGCCAGAGGATTCTTCAGCACTCCAAAGTCTAGAAGCCTCTGCTCTGGAGATGGAGAAAAGATGAGGCTCCTCCCTGCATGAGAGCCCAACTTGGCCAGCATAGCCTTCATGGATGAGAATGGAGACGCTAACCCAGACATCCTAAGATGAGTGTTTGGCCTTGTTTTCCCAGATGTTTGCATTTATCTGTTCACATTCTTTCTCTTTGGTAATAGTACACTATCTCTAGTACACTATCTACTAGAGATAGTACGTTATCTCTAGTGGTGGAGATAATGCAAATGTCTGGATGTGGGTGAAGGTCAAACTTGAAGCTATAGAATTCAACTTAACTGCATGTGACATTAATACTTTTAATGAGATCTCCAACCACTGAGTTATAGAAACAATGATGATTTAGTCATATATTAATTCACATTAGTGTCTAGCATGTTGTATGATATTAATACATTTATATGGGATAAATGAAGGGATAGATGGTTGAATAAAGAGTGGGAGAATGGATGGTGGATGGATGGATAATAGGCAGATACATTGATGGGTGGGTAGATAGTTAAATAAGGGGATGGATAAATATGGGTAGATAGGTGAATGAGAGGATGAATGGACGGACGGACGGACGGATGGATGGATGGATGGATGGATGGATGAATGGGAGGGATGGAGAACCTAAGATTTATTTTCTTTAGAACAGGTCATCCCATTCGTCTTGTCCTTAATCGTGAAGACGATATGTTAATAACTGGAGGAAGGCACCCATTATTTGGAAAATATAAAGTGAGTATTAAAGATGAATTATTAAAATATCTCATTTTGCCCAGGCACTGTGGTTCACACCTGTAATCCTACCACTTTGGGAGGCCAAGGCAGGCAAATCACTTGAGCCCAGGAGTTCCAAAACCAGCCTGGGCAACATGGGGAGACCCTATCTCTTAAAAATTACAAAAATGAGCGGGATATGGTGCCACATGCCTGTACTCCCAGCTACTTGGGAGGCTGAGGTTGGGTGGATCCCTTGAGCCCAGGAGGTGGAGGCTACAGTGAGCTAAGATTGCACCACTGCACTCCAGCCTGGGCGACAGAGTGAGACCCTGTCTCGGACATAAATAAACAAATAGATAAATAAATATCTGATTTTATCTGAATGGCTTTGCTCTTTTCTAGCATTTTGATTCTGCTAAATTCTAAAAACAAACTTAGCATCTAAAATATTAAATAAGGATGCTGTGTATTTGAATATTCATAACATTTTATGAGGAACTTTTAATAATTCTAGCAAATAATTGTGAAGAAGTTTAATGATAAAAATACAATTTCAAATGATGACCAAAACACTACTTGAAGGAATAAGGATTCACATTAGTGGCTCCTCAAAACAAACAAATAAACACTGATAGAAGGTACAAACATTGCTATGCCAAACCTTCTTGACTATACAAATATTTTTCGGTGGAAATGTTTGGAAACAATTTGACCATTTTAACTGCAAAATCATTTTTTACAAGTGTTTTTACAAAGTGGCTATGATACTGTTACAAAAGCTTTTTGCATGTAAGAAAAAATAATACAGTAAGTAGTGAATTTAAAATTGTTTCAAACTGCATTTACTGCATTTTTATGTAATTATAATATAAACATCTTAAAAATACTTGCTGGCCATGAGCTTACAATACTACCTTTTCAAATCTGTGATTGAGCTGTTACGATCATTCTAATGTAATCTAAGTTGTATTGAACATACTTTACCTGGGAATTGCTTGCAGCATATTCATAGTTAGATTTTCTATCTGATTTTGTCATTGCCTTCGATTATCTTCCCTGTATTACAAAAACCACAGTTTTCTATAGCACAGAACAATTGTATTTCTTCCATTAGCATTAATAATTTTTATAATTGGAGAGGAAGACCCTCTCTAATAGTTGGCCAATTAAACTTTTCATTTGCCTTCAAATGCACAGATATTAAGTCACAGCTATTATTGTCCTATAAAACTGAGAGAAATGTAGAGACACACTGCTAAGATTGGAGCAGTTGCGGTTGTGGTGATGGTTGTGCTCTTATCAAAGTTATGAGATTGTTTTAGTACTAACACTTGTTAAGAAGATTCTAGACTGTTAATATTTTGGTAATTATAGTAATATAAAGTATAAAAGAGGGAAATAGATTTTTGGAAAAATCCAAATTTTATTTTATATTTTGGCTGGGTGTGGTGGCTCACACCTGTAATCCCAGCACTTTGGGAAACTGAGGCGGGTGGATCACCTAAAGTCAGGAGTTCGAGACCAGCCTGGCCAACATAGTGAAACCCTGTCTCTATTAAAAATGCAAAAGATTGACTGGGCGTGGTGGCACGCACTTGTAGTCTCAGCTACTTGGGAGGCTGAGGCAGGAGAATGGCTTGAACCCAGGAGGCAGAGGTTGCAGTAAGCCAAGATTGCACCACTGCACTATATACCCTGGGCAAGAGAGAGCAAGACTCCATCTCAAAAAAAAAAAAAAGAAAAGTCCAACTTTTATTTTATTTTTTAAGAAACAATTTCAATTCCAATATAATATATATAAACAATTTCATGTCTCATATATATATATACACATATATAGATATATAAAATCCTTCAGACACAGCTAATAAAGTTTTGCTAGGTTATTCAGAACTACTTGTAAATTAGGATAACATGTGTTTATGTGTAAATAGGTTCTTCCAAATTTTTGAAAAGTTTATATGAAATAGTTTAAGGATTCTGCTACCTTATTTATAGTACTATTTTGCTTAGCAGTCCTTTCTTCATGAAAGTCAAAGGTAAACTTCGAAGTCTAATGTTGACCCTGTAGTTATATGGTCATGTGGATCCTTCTGTTGTATTTATCCTGCTTTCAGAAAGGCAAAGGGACCTGGGTCAATCCTCATTGGGTAGAACTACAGTAGGGAGTGGGGATTTTTCTTTTCTTTTTAATGTGGACTGTAGAGACAAAATGGTCTGGGTGGGTGGAGGGGAGTCACAACATTGAAAGAATGCAAGCTGCCTTAAGCTCTTCCCAAACAGTAACAACAGCACGAGCTCAGGTTTGTTAGGTCGGGCAAGCATGTACAAAGCACCTTCACCACCTAGCGAAAAGAGAGCAGTCCCCATGCATCCATTCAAGGACCTCAGCTTCAGAGGCTTTCCCATCACAAGATACACTGTGATTCATTCCAACACGTTCTGGAATTCCAGAGACTTTTTCACCAGGGAGGAAACCACAGACTAAATTAGAAAGAAAAATGAAGGGGAATCTTCCGAGAATAAGGACAAAGAGGGTGGCAATTATAGTCCAGGAGACAAGCAAAGTCTTTAGAATTCCATGCTGACTGTGAAGCCAGAAAATCACATGTTGGAAGGAAAGAGCTCAGCAAAATTCAGCTCAGAAGAAGTCTCCATCAGTCAAGCAAGGCATGGTACACCATAGAGCAAACAGGGAGCTGAGTCTGGCCTCTGTCCTGCCCTGTGGGGGAACTGGGCTATGTCTCACAATTGGCATGCGAATTTGGAACATTTCAGTAAATAACCATCATTTGGTGACAGGTAGGATTCATGAACAACGGGCGGATCAAAGCTCTGGACATTGAGTGCTACATTAACGGAGGATGCACGCTGGATGACTCTGAGCTGGTACGTACACCAGAAAGCAGCAACATGTTTGACCATGAGTAGAATGCCAAATTTCTAGATGACTCTTTACGAAGTTTATTTCCTAACATAGTTAAATTCCACAAGCAGTTTGACTCTGTACTTGACTTTCAGAGAAAGAGAAAAGAAAAAAAAAAAGTGATGATATGTGAATATCCCTTTTTAGGTAACAGAATTTCTAATACTAAAGCTGGAAAATGCATATAAAATTCGCAACCTCAGGTTCCGGGGCCGTGCATGCATGACAAATTTACCGTCCAATACAGCCTTTCGTGGATTTGGCTTCCCACAAGGAGCCCTAGTAACAGAATCGTGCATCACAGCTGTGGCAGCCAAATGTGGCCTTCCGCCAGAAAAGGTAAGGTTGTAACCAAGGCCATAACCAAAGTTGCTGATGAATGGGACCAGTGGGAAACCCAGCTTCTTTGACCCAAGGAAACACACTAGAAGAACCACATGAATTAGCCCCGGCTCAGAATTCACCTCACCCTATCTTACTCCTTCCTTACTTATGCAAACATCTCTTTTTTTTAAAGTCGTACCAAAATAATTACTCTATTTAAAATTCAGACCACACCAAAGTAATCAAAAAAAGGGAATGCCCCTTTTTCCACCCCTATCCCTCTTGGTCAAGGGTAATCATTGTTAACAATTCCGTGTTTATTGTTCTACCCCTTTTTCTATCTTTGGCCACCCATTTGTATTCATACACACACACCTAAACATTGACATATAACATATATGTGCACGGCCGGGCGCGGTGGCTCAAGCCTGTAATCCCAGCACTTTGGGAGGCCGAGACGGGTGGATCACGAGGTCAGAAGATCGAGACCATCCTGGCGAACATGGTGAAACCCCGTCTCTACTAAAAAATACAAAAAACTAGCCGGGCGAGATGGCGGGCGCCTGTAGTCCCAGTTACTTGGGAGGCTGAGGCAGGAGAATGGCGTAAACCCGGGAGGCGGAGCTTGCAGTGAGCTGAGATCCGGCCACTGCACTCCAGCCTGGGCGACAGAGCGAGACTCCGTCTCACACACACACAAAAAAAAAACATATATGTGCACATGTATGGTTATTTACCAGAATGGGACCATAGCATACATATTACTCTGCCTCTGCCGCTTCCTTCTCCTACAGGACAGTATGCCATGGCCATCTTTCCACGTCAGTAGAATGGTCTGCTTCGTTCTTTTTCATGACTGAATAGTACTATGTAATATGCACGTACCATAACTTATTTAGCCACTCCACTATTAATGCTATTAATATACATTCTGGTTGTTACCATTTTTCACCATTAAAATGTTGCTGCAATAAACGTCTTGGTACATATGTACCCAGGTATATGTTTGCTTTATTGTATATCTCTAGGATAAATTTACAGAAGTGGAATTACTGGTGCACTTGAAAACTTTTGAGAAATACTGCCAGAAGAACGCCCTCTGAAAAATACTGTTTTTCACAATAGACCAGAAGGTGCACAGGATGTACAGTATGCTGGACTAGAGAGAGGCAGCTTCTGGAACTGAGATCATGGTCAATAACTTGCTTCCACTCCCCAAACATTCCAGTCAGAGCCCACCCTACCTTTTCCATTTCTGTACCTTGTTTCCCCAATACAGAACCCCTGCTCCAGCAAGAACTCTCCTATGTGTTGTCCCTAGAACTGTTTTGTCCCTAATTCAACAGGAATTCCAGGTTTGTAATCGTCGGGGTACTTCCTACAAACAAGAGAACACCTAATATTTTGTACAAGGAAGGCAGTAGTTATCCTAAGAGAAGTCACGTACAGTGTTCCATGGGTACCAAAGAAGGAAGGCATCACGTTGGCATGGGAGAGGGGAACCAGGAATCACTTTCTGGAGAAGATGGCACTTGAGATAGGCCTTGAAGAATAATAGGCACTGAGGTTGGAAAGGTGTTCTAGGCAAAAAGAACAGCATGAGCAAGAGCGTCAATCTCTGTGTGGTTCAGTTTCCTTATCTATAAATGACTCACCTCACAGAGTTCCTGCAAGAATCAAATAATTTAACATTCATTACGATATTTGTTTTATAAACTGGATAGTATTATTCCAATGTTGTTGCCAATAATAATAATTCTTTTATTGTGATTAGAATAAATGGAGATGATTAAAAAAAAAAAAACTTCTAGGCATATCTCAGCAGGCTCTCCTTTGTCAAGTGTTGCAAGTTTCCAGGACATATCACATAAAACACGGCTTATTCAAATAAACCATTTTTCTTTCTTTTTTTTTCTTTCTCTCTTTTAGAGATGAGGTCTCACAATGTTGCCAGGCTGCTCTTGAACTCCTGAGCTTAAGTGATCCTCCTGCCTCAGTCTCCCAAAGTGCTAGGATTACAGGTGTAAGCCACCACACCAGGCCCAAAGAAACTGTTTAAAAGATTTATCCATACATTCCAAAGGCACTTAGAAGACTTAGAGGGGATCTACTATTATTTGCAATGCTATTCCCCCCTGGCAGAACAAATTTTCAGTTATGACAATGAATCCTTGCTTTAGGGTACTGCCTACCAGCTCTTCTCCATCCTCTGAACCTTGTAGAATAAAAAGAAAAGAAAAGGGACCTCCCTAGGCCCCTCTATCCCACTGCCTTTTGTGGACTAGTCTCCACCTGCTACCCTCCACTTCTAGTGGGGAGTGACCCTAACTGGTACATTGATGAAGAGGTAAAAAATAACCTCTACTATTTTTGCAAAAGCATGTGCCATTCAAAGAAAAAACAGACCCTGTCTTCCCTTCTTTACAGCTTGTGCTTTAGTGGAGATGCTTTTCAAGTCTCTATTTGGCCATCAGTTTCTGTCTTACCATAACTATTGACTGAATTTCCCACCTGTTTCAGATTAGAGAGAAAAATATGTACAAAACAGTTGACAAAACCATCTACAAACAAGCATTCAACCCTGAGACCCTGATAAGATGTTGGAATGAATGTCTGGACAAGTCTTCCTTTCACAGCAGAAGAATGCAAGTTGAAGAGTTCAATAAGAAGAATTATTGGAAGAAGAAAGGCATTGCTATTATTCCCATGAAGTTTTCAGTTGGCTTTGCTGCAACAAGCTATCATCAGGTAAGACTTGTATATAGGATAAATAACACTCATGCTAGACACGCTCCTGGCCCAATCAGCTTCTGTGGACTTTGAAAAATATCTCATTTCTTAGAGCACTGAGCCAGCCTAAGTTGGTTGGCAAGGTTGGCCAACCAACCCTGCCAACACCTAAGAGAAATGTACAGAACTGTCCAGAGCAGCACCCCCATCTGCAAACATTTTTAATACAGTGCAATATTTGTTTCCTTCTTGGGAAACAAATCCCTAATCAACTGAAGTCAGGAAGACCTGAGAAATCCTCGGCTCTGTTTTCACTAGGCGTGCGACATTAAGTTATTCAACATCTCTGAGCCTCAGCTTTCCCAGTTATAACAACAACAACAATAATAATAATAATACCAATAACTCTGTCTTAAGATTGATGAGGACTCAGTGAGCTAGTGAGTGTAGAGCAGCACTTGGCTGGGTTCCTGGAACACTGTGGATGTCATCCAGAGCATCCCTGAGCCCCACCCAGGAGAACTCAGACACTCCTCTCAGGGCACCTCCTCCTCTGGTGGGTAGGATGAGACCCCCTGAACCTCTGGGTCACATTTCTGTTCAGGCCCAGCATGCCCCTTCTATAAACAGGCACAAGAAGGTTAACTGTCATGTCTGCAAGCTAGATGGAATCAAAGGCTGCAGCGTCAGAGAAACTTGAGAGCTGCATGTGTGGTTTCCTCTCTGACGCCAAATATTGTCTTTTCCAAACCAACTGCAACACCAAGTGAGTGTCCAACCATTCTGTTCTCACACTAACTACCAGAGTTAGTGCAGACTCCATAGATCAAGGGCTGAGTCCCACAAGACCACCCCTATTTCAGACACCAGCTTCAAATGGAGGGCTCCGGCTACTCACACTCCTGCCTGGCCAACTACTAATTTGGAGGTTTTCACTACCCCCATTCAGGTTTGATAATTTGCTAGAATGACTCATGGAACTCAGGAAAGCACTTTACTTATAACCATTACCAGTTTACTCTGAAGGATACAACTCAGGAACAGCCAGATGGAAGAGCTGCCTAGGACAAGGGATGGGAAGGGGGCAGAGCTTCCCTGACCTCTCCAGGCAGACACCCTCCCAGCACCTCCACATGTTCACCAACCCAGGAGCCCCCAGACTGCATCATTTGGGGTTTTTATGGAGGTTCCACTACACAGGCATGATTGATTACAGCATTGGCCATTAGTGATTGAACTCAATCTCTAGCCCCCATCCCAAGAAGATGGGGAGGAGGACTGAAAGATCAATGCACACCGCCTCTAAGCCCCCATCCTAAAGCTACCTAAGCCCTTCTCATGAGTCATCTCATTAGCAGAAAAAAATTCCAAGGCTTTATGAACTCTGAACTAAGAACCAGGGGCAAAGATCAAATATTTACTTTTTATTATAACACACCTCCCTTCACCTGTATGGCTACACCGCATCTAAACCACAGCCTACACTCTGCCATCATTCATGGGAACCAACATCTCATCTCATCACAAAGAAAACCTTCAAATCAAGCAATGACTTTTAAGTTTCCATTGGAATATCCTCCAGCTGCCCCACAGAGTTCTAAATTGAGGCACCCTAGAATCACCTGGCTAGGAATAGAAGGGTGTTATTCCAGGTCAGCTGATGACTCACAAAGCTGGAACACCTACCGTCTAAATTGGCAATGAGAGTTCTGTCCTCAGTGGGAGTCAAAAGGCCCACGGTAAGTAAATCCTATTATTAACAGCTACAAGCCTCGATGCTCCCGAGTCCCTCTGAGCCAACCCTGGACCTCCAGGCATCTGGAGACACAAATGGGCTGAAGCCTTCGTTCCTCCTCCTCCTGGAAGGAAAAAAATACCACCTTTCCCTTTGTCCAATTTATCAAACATTGATGTACTGTCCCTGTGATTCAGACCCACTCAGATTTTTTTTTTTTTTTTTTTTAAGACAGAGTTTTGCTCTTGTCACCCAGGCTGGAGTACAATGGCACAATTTCTGCTCACTGTTAACCTCCGCCTCCCAGGTTCAAGCGATTCTCCTGCCTCAGGATCCCAAGTAGCTGGGATTACAGGTGCCTGCCACCACGACTGGCTAATTTTTGTATTTTTAGTAGAGACGGGGTTTCAACATGTTGGTCAGGCTGGTCGCAAACTCCTGACCTCAGGTGATCCACCTGCCTTGGCCTCCCAAAGTGCTGGGATTACAGGCATGAGCCACCACGCAAGGCTGGGACCTGCTCAGAGGTATTTACAGGACACAAAGATGAGTTAAGACCAGGTGCCCCTCCGTGGCGAGACTCTCAGAGAAGATCCTCTTACCTCCAGGATTCCTTACCTGTGGCTGCTCTAACAAAGTACCACAAACTGGGTGACTCAATAATGACAAACTATTCTCTCACAATTCTGGAGGCCCGAAGTTCAAACTCAAGGGGTCAGCAGGGCCATGCCGCCTCTGAAGGCGTCAGGGAAGAATCTTCCCTTGCTCTTCCAGCTTCTGGTGGCTCCTGGTATTACCTGGCTTGTGGCAACATAACTCCAGTCGCGGCTGCCTCCATCTTCCATGGCCCTCTTACAAGGACACCAGTCATTGAATTCAGGGCCCCCACAATCCAGTATGATTTTATCTTAAGTAGTTGCATCTGCAAAGACTACATAAAGTTGTGTATTGAGGTTTCAGACAGACATGAATTTTAGGGGGCAGGGGAGGGACACTCTTCAACCCAGTATACCTGTAAGGAGAAGTACAAAGAAGGAAGTGATCGATCCTTCCCAGATGGGGATGAGACACATGTGAGGAAGTTTTTGGGTTGTTTTGTTTTCTTTTCTTTTGTTTTCTTGAGACGGAGTCTTGCTCTGTCACCCAGGCTGGAGTGCAGTGGTGCGATCTCGGCTCACTTCAACCTCCGCCTCCCGGGTTCAAGCAGTTCTCTGCTCAGCCTCCCAAGTAGCTGGGATCACAGGCACCCACCACTATGCCTGGCTAATTTTTGTATTTTTAGTAGAGATGGGGTTTCACCATCTTGGCCAGGCTGGTCTTGAACGCCTGACCTCTTGATCCACCCACCTCAGCCTCCCAAAGTGCTAGGATGAGTACAGGCATGAGCCACAATGTCCGGCCAAGTGAGGAAGTTTTAACAGAATGTAGACTGTGGGACGTGGCCCTGCAGGCTGGGCAGACAGATAAGGAACAGGGGGACAAGCCGGCCAGAACAAGAGATCGGACAGAAGCAAGGAGCACAGGTCAGAAAGGAGACTGCAGTGGGGCCAGTCTCGGAGGCAAGGCAGGGGGCCACAAGGACTGTACAAGAGACCAAATCCCACAAGGCCTCCTAGTGGAATAAGGAGCCGAGCTTTCCCTTCCAGGCTGTGGGGGGTTTGCCCACCTTGCCCATGGCAAAGCCTTCTTCAGTCTGTGATTCTCTTCCATTGTCACTTGTCACCCCTGAGCAGCACAGGAGTTGGACCTGTCCTCCCAGGTCTCCCAGGGCACCATATGCCACTCTCATTATCTCACTGGTCATCCTACACTACAGTGACTTGCTCTCCAGCCTGTCTTTCCACCACACTGTGAGCAGCTTGAGGAAGAGCCATGTCTTGTTCATCCTTATGTATCTAGAGCTGAGCACAGTTGGTACACGCTATGTGCAAGTAACTAAAACATTTAAATAACTAGCTTAATGGTCAGCCAGTGATTTTAAGCATGAGAGTGACTTTCAAACAACTGGAACCGATACTACCAACTCCTGGGGTATCCAAAGGGGCTCCTATGAAAATCAGAAGGAATGTTCTTTACAGGCGACTTTTTGCACAAAACAGAACTAAACTTCAGCATCCTACCAGGAAAGTTTGCTTCTCTGACCCCCTCCACTCCCTGAGACTGGTATTTCACTACCTTATGCTTTATATTGAACCTCACCAAATGCTAGCTTGCACTGAGCTATGCCTTCCGATTCTTTTACTAGGCAGCTGCACTGGTTCATATCTACACAGATGGGTCTGTGTTGGTCACACATGGAGGCAATGAACTGGGACAAGGTATTCACACCAAAATGCTGCAGGTAAAATAAATAAAATTAAAGCATTACTCTCTATATACATTGTTGAAAGTTGGGATTCATCTCTTAGGGTAAATGCTGACTCCCTGTATTCAAACACTGAGATCTTGACTATTTAGTTGGAAGGTTTCTTACATATCAAATAGAAAGGCTGAGGTGGCAGAAATCCCACGTGTATGCAGACAGTCCTGGAGCTTGGCCAGGGTTCATGGATGGGGGTGATCATTAGTGAAAACGCCACTAAGAAACCCATGGAGCCCTGTGGTGGGCGCTCCGAGCAGGCAACCAGGAGCAGGAGTTTCTCAGCTTTTGTAGTTTTAATGTTTACATTTTAGACAACAATATTAGATTGCTAATGTTTTATTTTGACAAGTAAGGATGAGTATTTCATCAACAGCCATCATCCTACAAGTTTTATAAGATATTTAACACACATACATACACACCAATTAGTAAGAATATAATCTCAGGAGAAAACAAGAATAATTCTTTAAATAACCCTGTGACAAATGTATTAGATTGTTATAGCGTGCATCTGTAGCTTTTGACCATCCAGCCCCTTAGGTCATTTGGAGTGCTGTACCTCTCACATGCCATAGATTTCTGAAAGACTCCTCAATTAGGGTACTTTCAGCTCCATCCCCACCCTTACTCCCATGCCTGCTGCACATCTAGGCACAAGACCCGCCTCTGGTCAGTCAGGGTTCCAGAATCCCACTGACTCTGGGAAAGGACACATGATTCAAGCAAGGCCACTCAGAGCCTTTCCTGGGATTGATGTGTAGATGCTGGGAGAAAGGAGCCATCTTTCCCCTGTAGTTGTATACTATAGGGCAGGGGCTGCCACAGGCAGTTCAGTGCCATGGATGGAACCTGTCTACTGATGTCAATGGTGTGGCCATCGTAGAAAGAAAAGCAAAATGTGAGAGGCTGAGAGGAGACCCTGATGAGACCACAAAGCCCCTAGATCCACATGTACTTCACACTAGCTCCATCTATCCTGCTCAGTTATACGAACTAATAAATTCCCTTTGGATTTTCACCACCAAGAAACAACAAAGTCATCCCTTTTTTTCATTTTGCATCTTTCTGGAGAAACTTCACATTGAATGAAATTAGTCCGAAGATCAGCATTTGGGAACAGGATATCTTGAGAAGGTGTTTTTTGCAAAAACAAAAAGACAAGAGAAGCCAAAATAATGTTTTTTCCTTGTCCTTTCTTCTCTTTCATTTCTTTCCTTTTCATTTCTTGATTAAATATCTTCATCTCCACATGTGTTTGCTAGAGAAACTGGAAGGAAAAGAACAGAAAAGAAGCCAGGTGCAGTGCATGCACCTGTAGTCCCAGCTACTCGGGAGGCTGAAGCAGGAGGGTCACTTGAGTCCAGGAGATCAAGATCAGCCTGGGCAACACAGTGAGACTCCATCTCTAAAATAATAATAATAATCTTTTTAAAAATATTTTTAAAAAACAGAAAAAAATGAACAGCAAATACTGGAGGAATATAAGCAAGGGAGAACAAATAGAAAAAAAGTGGGGAGGATAAGAGCAAGAAAAAGGTCCTCAGGGTCATTCCAAGTTCATCTGATACTGATATCGAAAGATTTCAGACCAAATTCTGAGTCAATCTCATCTCAGTCTTCCCTCTCTCTCTCTTTCTCTCTCTCTCTCCCTCCATCCCTCTTTTTCTTCCTGCCACTGAACCAAATAAGTGCCTGAAAATCTCAATTTGGCCTACTTCCTACACATTTAAAACTTAGAAAAAAGGAAATTCTTAACATTCTAAATGGACTAAATTTGAAAAGAACCACTGTGGAATATTACCAAGAAAACACTGTAAAAATCAGCATGAGGCCTTACAAAAAAAGTAGTTTTGATGCTTATAAAGTAAATTATTTTAGTCTTAAAAGGGTATTATGGATGTAATAACAAATAATTTTTATTCAGAAAAATAATGATTCAAATATTAATAGAAGTCCTTGCTGGACTTAAAAATATTTGTTTATCATAGGTGACCAGCCGTGAGTTAAAAATACCCATGTCCTGTATCCACATCTCTGAAACGAGCACAGCAACAGTACCTAATACAATTGCTACAGCAGCGTCTATCGGTGCAGATGTCAATGGCAGAGCTGTGCAGGTGAGTCTTCCTGTCTCTCCCTGGTGTGCCTCTCCCACGTCTCTGGTTTTTATGGCTGGATACAGGTACAATAGTTGACTTCAGAGAAGTCATCTGGGTCACTAAACATAGTCTGGGATAACTAAAATATTGGGAGGGTGTATTTGGAGTAGGCTAAATTGAGATGACAGACGCAAAATGTAAAGGCTCAAACACAGTAAAAGTCCCTGTCTTGTACACGTATTAGTCCCGAGCATTGTTTGGTCATTTGAGCACCCAAATTGATGGAGGCTCCACCATCTTCAACATGTGGCGTGCCAAGTTGCCCTGGGTGTCATCATTCTAGTAAGCATGGGGAGCCGGTGTGGAAGACTCTGAGCCAGATCTGGAAGTGATGCAACCTCCACTCACAGTCCATTAGCAGAACCAGTTTCAGGCTATGTCTAACTGCAACGGAGGTTGGGAAATGTAGAGTAGTGGGACACTGTATGTCCAGCTGATATGGAAGAAGGGGAGAATGGATTTTGGTGAACAGGCAGTCTCTGTTCCTAGAAGACACAGCAAGAAGAAATTTGACTGCCAAGTAATGCAGAGCTGCGCAAGTTTCTTCCAGCATAACCAGGTTCTTGCAGGCAGCTAGGCAGGCAGACCCCAGCCAAAGAGACAGGGTGCAATGGACGCATTGTCTTCAGTGGTATTTTACTGAGTACTTAGAGCTTTTCTTTGTACTGATTTTTTTTAACTGATATTTTTTAAAAAGTGCTAAATTTTCACTGTCTCAGAATAGAATCATGACTTCATATTCCTTAATTCAAATATCTGATTGCATGTACTTTTGAAATATATCTATTCGTCATGTTTCTGTTGCAAATTGTTCACTTTTCCACTGGGATATTGTGGTGAGCCATATTTTCCCAAAATGCTACAATGATACCACCAGTAGGAACCCCTTTCAAATCAGTCCAATTTTGTGGTGGTATCACTTAAGGAATCAAAAAGCAAAGAATCTTTTTTGCTTGGAACAAATGTATGAGAAACCTCAAATGCATGAGATCTAATTTGGAGTAGGGTCAAACACAAGAGAGGAACAGGGAACAGCTCAGAGTGTATGGGAGTTGTCAGCCCAAAATAAGTGTCAATCCATCTTCTAGAGTATTAAGTTTTAGATTTCTTTTAAAGATCAGAAACTTTGTGGATCTAGGTCATTATAAAGTAAATTTAATTGTTTTCTCATTTCATACCCAAAGCCAAGGCCTTTATTGTATTGGTTTGATGGTGGTTGAATGAACACATGGAGGGTGAGATCAGACACAGGGGGATTCTGGCATGTCATTGTTACAGACTGGAAAGCACAAATTTGAATGAAAATAGGATGTTTATTCCATTTGGAATAAACATGGCCGGGTGCCAGGGCTCACGCCTGTAATCCCAGCACTTTGGGAGGCCAAGGCGGGCAGATCACGAGGTCAGGAGATCGAGACCATCCTGCCCAACATGGTGAAACCTCGTCTCTACTAAAATACAAAAAATTAGCCAGACGTGGTGACACACGCCTGTAGTCCCAGCTACTTGGGAGGCTGAGGCAGGGGAATCGCTTGAACCCAGGAGGCAGAGGTTGCAGTGAGCCGAGATCATGCTGCTGCACTCCAGCCTGGTGACAGAGCAAGACTCCATCTCAGGAAAAAAAAAAAAGAGAGAGAAATATACAAAAATACAGAAGATGTAGAAAAAAATGCTAAGGGCCAGGCACAGTGGCTCATGCCTGTAATCCCAGCACTTTGGGAGGCTGAAGTAGGCAGATGGCTCGAGCTCAGGAGTTCAAGACCAGCCTGGGCAACATGGTGAAACCCCATCTCCACAAAGAAGACAAAAATCAGCCAGGCTTGGTGGTGAGTGCCTGGAGTCCCAGTTACTCAGGAGACTGAAGTGAGAGGATTGCTTGAGCCCAGATGTCGAGGTTGCAGTGAGCCAAGATGGTGCCACTGCACTCCAGCCTGGTTGACAGAGTGAGACCCTGTCTCAAAAAAAACAAACCAAAAAAAGAGAGAGAGAGAGAGAGAGAGAAGTTAAGAACCTGAATATTCTAAGAAAGAGGATCTGAAAGTAGAAATTCAGCTGAACCCATATTTTCACAGGAAGTGAGACAGGAAGGGGGAAAAAACCCTCCAGTAACCAATACTGTTGTCAAGGGCAGGAGTTGTGTTGCCGAGTTTTCAGGATCACGCACTCCATAGCACTTGCTGACCTAATCAGTGAACATTTGTTCACACAAATTGTAACCACCAGAACCACTGGGCTCTTCTCTAATGTGGATTCCATTCTTTACTACTTCAAGAATGCTTGTCAGATCCTTCTGAAACGCCTTGAGCCCATCATTAAGAAACATCCGGGAGGTACATGGGAAAACTGGGTAAGTGTTCCACTCCCTTTGTTACTACAAATGAGAAAACAATCTAAACCAGTACTGAGACAGCACCACAGCCGTGCACAGCCATCACACACAGAGACAGTTCCTCTACGTGTCACAGTGATGGAGCATGCCCCCTGCTTCTTCCCCAGTTGAGTGGATTTCTGCAAACAGGCAGGATCTCTAAAGGTTGAGGAGGCTACTCCAGGATGTGTACCAGGTGTGTATGGAGAAAGCACACAGGGAACAGCAATCACTGGAAGGAGAAATAGAAGTGTATGAAGAATACACTCTGCTTAAGTAAGAAATAAGAGCAAAAGAATGAGCCTTCCTAAGCCACACACACACACACACACACACACACACACGTGCACATGATGTTCTGGGTAGGTTAAGAAGAAAACTAAAAGGCCTATTTACTGTTGAATGGCTCAAAGAGACGACTAACTTAATCCAACTTTGCAATATCCTATGACTTTTTTCATTAGAACAATTATTTCACATTTACACACATGCTTACTATAAAGTTCTAACATTTAGAAATGAAGTCCAAATACCTTGTGCACTGAGCCCCTATCTCAGGGATGTGCAGCAAGATTCTGTTTTATGTTTGTTCAACCCAGACTTCTAAACTCAATCAGAAGGAAATTGTTAGTGTGCCAGTTATGGAAAAATAATATGATTATGAGTTCTATTATTATTAGCAAAGCACCTGCAACAATTATGAGATGTCAGTTTTAGATTGGACATTTCTGTCTTCACCTAGCAGATGGTATATTTGTTTTGCTTTAACTAAATATGCCCATTTTGCAGATAGAAGCTGCATTTGAACAAAGAATCAGTCTCTCAGCCACTGGATACTTCAGGTAAACATCACAATAATATCTTGATGTAGCTGAGAAAATACGACGTAACTCAATCACTGTTGATGGCTGTTGTGATACTTTGGTTCTTGTCTTCTTAGTTTAAAAGAATTTAAACAAGAGACACAGCAAACAAAAAGAGACACACAGGAAAAGATGTGCAGCACTGAGTAATTTATTGCAAAAAAAAAAAAAGAGTATTTTGAAAATGAGGTGCAGAGTAGACAGTACACCCTGAGAGAGAATTTCGGGCAGGCTGTCCGTAAGGATGAGACAGCAAAGACTAGCATGGCAGATGCTCCCTTTATGGGGGTCTTATATGATTATTCATGAGGAAGTGGGAAGAGGTGTTACTAGTAAGCACGTTCTGGGTGGTCTTCTGGGTGCACATGTGCAGCTGTACATGCTTGTTCATACATTACATGTCTCATTAGTATCTTCAGTCTCCACCCGGAGGTGTGTTTTTTACTATTAAAATAAGCAAAGGGTCAGTTTGAGGACAGGTAAAGTCAAAGTGTCCATGCTCTCTACGTGGGAAATTCCCTACTGAAGATAGCTTTGCTTGAATGAGTGCGATTACAATGGAAATGCTGAGGCTTTCGCGTTGATTGTGCTGTCACCACAGTGCTGGTGCTGCGTCCAGAGAACATGGTCACTTTCTTGACTACCAAACTGCCTCAACTCTGGGCCGCAGGTCCCTCATTTGTAAAATACATTTTTATTATGTGACTGCTGAGGTCCCTTCTACGCCCAAAATTCTATGATTTCACATAGGCCTTTCAGTTATGTCAAAAAAAAATTAAACAACAAAACACCCTTATTGGGGGAAAAAAAGATTAGATGCTTGACTTACAACATCTAATCATTATAATCATTATTTACTATTTATTTAATCATTATTTACATATTTACATTATTTATTTAATCATCTAATCATTTACTATTCTTTATTATGAGTAGTAAAAATACATTATCATTAAAAATGACTTCCATCTCAATTTTACAAATCCCCCTTCCTTTACCATAAAACCTGTCTATTTTGAAGCTCCTTACTAGACAACGGAGAATGAGTAGGATGATAATCACCAGTCATTGTCAAATTCAAGAAGCACGTGACATTAGTTTTACAGTCTGATCAGACAAACCACCAAACAATAGACACATACACACACGAAACAGTAAAGCAAATCCTCATGAAGAATGAGGAAATAAGGAGATAACAGCCCAGCCCAGAGCCTTGTACATAATGAGTTCTAAATTCCTAAGTTCAGTTACCCAAGAAGAGAGTAAACCAGCCCTCTATCTGAATACATCTTCTATTATAGATTAATGCATTGAATCACCAGTCCTTTTTTACCAACCCTGAATTACCACCAGCTCCCTGTGAGTTTGCTTAGCACTATCCATGGGCTCCCTCTGGGAACAGTAGTTCCAGAGGGACCACTGACAAAATTCAACCGAGGTTCTCAGTGGGCAGGCAGGCTAACACTTAAATCCTTTGTGGTCAAGATACAGGCACACTGTGAGGTCCGGTCCCAAACAATCTGCTGGCTTCTCCCTCTTTTTGACATCCTAACTGTGCCACAAGGAATATCCTCTTTGATGAGTTTAAAAGGCAATTAAAATGAACATAAATCAAATGAAATGCTATAGTTACCTGGCAGGGGAGATATCATGATCCCGAAGGTGGTTTTCCTTGAGTGAGGCTTATCTTACCTATTTAACTGCAGAAATGCTGACCCTTGTGGTTTCCCCAAATGTAGGAAACTCAACTGCATAATTTGTGGTAGTGGGAGACTGTATTTGTGCCCTCTCTGGGAAAAAAAATGAAATTCTCCCAAAAAACTTTGGTAACTTTTAAAATAAATCAACATGGGATCTCCCGCACTCAAGCTAAAAGGCTTTATTTCTTCCCTCAGGGGCTACAAGGCCTTCATGGACTGGGAGAAAGGGGTGGGGGACCCATTTCCTTACTATGTCTATGGAGCTGCCTGTTCTGAGGTTGAAATTGACTGCCTGACAGGTGCTCACAAGGTAAGTCAAGTCTAACTTTCCTCTTGGCAAGTCAAAACAACAACAAAAGTGTGTTGTATGGTGAATAGCCCAATTCCGTTATGTCATTCTCTTATAACAAGATGCTTTCAATTCCATGGGAGGGTCCAGAGATCTAGCCTAATCCTGAATTTCCATGTAAAAAGACAATATAGTAGTCAAAAAGGAATTGCTGATGATAGTCTAAAATGTATTAAATTTTTTATTTCATTTAGACAACAAAATCACTTTCCAAGTTTTCTTCCGAAAAAAAGCTTCTATTTATAAAGAAAACACACATTTTCTAATCTGAAGGAATAACTAACTTAGTAAATAGTCTTGAGCAAACATTTTGAAAGCACATAGCAATGTGCTGTTTCTCCAAAGTCAATTATCCAAAAAGTGTTACTGAAACACATTTTGGAGGAAGAGAGGTATGAAAATAATTTTTATATTTTCTATTTAATTGAACAGCCAAGAAACCACCCATTGGAGACAGGGAATCATGCTTAACCCAAAATTAACAACTTGCATTATAAAGGATGCAATTTTGGCCGGGCGCGGTGGCTCAAGCCTGTAATCCCAGCACTTTGGGAGGCCGAGGCAGGTGGATCACGAGGTCAGGAGATCGAGACCATCCTGGCTAACATGGTGAAACCCCGTCTCTACCAAAAATACACACAAAAAAATTAGCCAGGTGTGGTGTTGCATGCCTGTAGTCCCAGCTACTGGGGAGGCTGACATGGGAGGATCCCTTGAGCTCAGGAGTTCAAGCTGCAGTGAGCTATGATTGCACTGCTGCATTCTAGCCTGGGTGACACAGTGAGAGCAGGCTCCCCGAAAAAAAAGAAATTGATTTTTAAAATAAATAAATAGGCTGGGCACGGTGGCTTACGCCTGTAATCCCAGCACTTTGGGAGGCTGAGGTGGGCGGATCACGAGGTCAGGAGATCGAGACCATCCTGGCTAACATGGTGAAACCCCGTCTCTACTAAAAATACAAAAAACTAGCCGGGCGTGGTGGCGGGTGCCTGTAGTCCCAGCTACTCAGAGGCTGAGGCGGGAGAATGGCGTGAACCCGGGAGGTGGAGCTTGCAGTGAGCCGAGATCGTGCCACTGCACTCCAGCCTGGGCGACAGAGCGAGACTCCATCTCAAAAAAATAAAAAATAAAAAAATAAAGGATGCAATTTTACCCA